>NC_084748.1:16384130-16499130 GCF_033978785.1 Entelurus aequoreus
TTTTCTGTCTGATAAGATAATTCTTCTCACTAAGCAGATTTTATGTTAGAGTGTTTTACTTGTTTTAAGGGTTTTGCTCCTAAATGATCTCAGTAAGATATTACAGCTTGTTGCTGAGATTTGATGACCTATATTGAGTAAAACATGCTTGAAACTAGAATATCAACTGTTACAAACCTGTGTCATCAACACTCACAAGTATAAAACTACTTTTTTTAAAGTAATAATTTCTTATTTCAAGCATGAAAAAAAAAGTCATGACTTTTACACAATTTTGTCTCATAATTAAAACAGATGATAGCCAAATGGACTTTGCTGTTTTATTTTCAATGAAACATGAGAAAATACGTACTCATATAGCAGTACAGTTGGCACATTACAGTAAACATTTAACATGTGACATTTCTAACAATTATGAACAGAAATAGTTCATGCACATTCAGATAAATTCTTCAAAATTACAATTAAAAAATGTTTGTCCGGGGACCGGGCTGTATATATGCGCACTGATTGACTGAAAGAGCACGCACTTGGCGCGATGATGTCACGTTATCGATGGAAAAATGCATTTTTAGACCATATGATTTGCCTGAGCGGCCAGGAGACCCCGAGAGTAACAAGCGGTTGCCTTGTTGTCTTTCCATTAAGAACAATCAATTCGTTTTTAGTATAAGTTTGCTGGTTTCAAGAAGTGTAATACCGAGCGCATATCATTATGTTGAGATAATGGCACTAGCATTTACTTAATTTAAGAATATTTTTCAACATATTGAGCAAAAAGGTCTCTTTTTTTTCTACCAAGAAAAGTGCACTTGTTATTAGTGAGAATATACTTATTTTAAGGTATTTTTGGGTTCATTGAGGTTAGCTAATTTTACTTGTTTTGGAAAGTCTTGACAAGCCAAATTTTCTTGTTCTATTGGCAGATAATGTTGCTTAGTTCAAATAATATACCCCTAATTTTTGTAATTTTTTTTCTCGTTTTTGAACACTAACTTTTTGCAGTGTGGTAACAGTGAGTGCTTGCAGGTGCTAGTAGCTTGGTGGATGGCTGCGTGCAAGACACCAATAAGGTCACAAAGTTGCAACAAACCGCCGGCCTCGTCATTCACCCTCGAGTCCGGAGCTGTAAAGACCCACTGCCGGGTAAAGTGAAGGGTGTTACCCCCGAAGTACACTACCGTTCAAAAGTTTGGGGTCACATTGAAATGTCCTTATTTTTGAAGGAAAATCACTGTACTTTTCAATGAAGATAACTTTAAACTAGTCTTAACTTTAAAGAAATACACTCTATACATTGCTAATGTGGTAAATGACTATTCTAGCTGCAAATGTCTGGTTTTTGGTGCAATATCTACATAGGTGTATAGAGGCCCATTTCCAGCAACTATCACTCCAGTGTTCTAATGGTACAATGTGTTTGGTCATTGGCTCAGAAGGCTAATTGATGATTAGAAAACCCTTGTGCAATCATGTTCACACATCTGAAAACAATTTAGCTCGTTACCTAAGCTACAAAACTGACCTTCCTTTGAGCAGATTGAGTTTCTGGAGCATCACATTTGTGGGGTCAATTAAACGCTCAAAACGGCCAGAAAAAGAGAACTTTCATCTGAAACTCGTCAGTCTATTCTTGTTCTTAGAAATGAAGGCTATTCCACAAAATTGTTTGGGTGACCCCAAACTTTTGAACGGTAGTGTACATCGGCCCTGGAGGGACGTCTCCCCTGCGCTCCTCGACTACAGTCTGGGAGCCGGATACAGGAAAGGTGTAACAACTCTTATTAGTGCCTTAGTGTTTATCATGAAGTCTTTCTTTTGACAGCCCCTCGCGGTAAACTTGTCTGAGTGCAAACTGAGACAGTATTTGTCATGATAAAACTTTCGGCGAATCAAAATTTATGACCAATAAAAACGTAATAAACGGGGGCGGAAATTTGACCCGGCAAATATAAAGAAAAGAAAACACTGGTGGAAAACGATAATCGATACTATAAAATTTTTTTTTAAAAACGGGCGGTAGGTAAAAAAAAAAAATCTGCGTCCGGGTGACACGCGGGCTTCAGGAATTGCGCGTCCTTTCTGATTTAAATGCTTAAAAAGACACACATAGTGTGGTAACGCGAACACTGCTTGACAGTATAACAAAATAAGTCCCACTTACTGTATATTCTGTAACATTCACAGTTTTAGAAAAAGTGCAGAGGTAGAAATATTCCAAATAACCTCTTGTATACAATGTAAGCATAAATAATGCCTCAAAACAAGTTAATTATATTTCAACAAAACACAGCAGAAGAGCTCTCACCCTGCACAGCTGTTTTGTAATGTCGATATGGGCTTGTAGATCTTTATTTGCTACAGATTGTGTGTGTGTGTGTGTGTGTGTGTGTGTGTGTGTGTGTGTGTGTGTGTGTGTGTGTGTGTGTGTGTGTGTGTGTGTGTGTGTGTGTGTGTGTGTGTGTGTGTGTGTGTGTAAGGGATGGGGTGATGTTCATGTGTGCCCATGTGTAGGATGTGGCTCTTAGTCTCTGACTGGTTGGCCACCCCTGACATAGGGCAACAGACTGACAAATCAGAGGGCACAGGGGCCATTTTAATAGCTTTCACTTTCAAAACCAGTACAATTTATAGATTTTTTTTCAAAGAACTAGAAAATGCAATTTTGGTAGAACTTTTGTGTGAATGCTTAAGAGCCAAAGCTGAACTGAAATGCTAACAGCATGCCGGCCAGATAGCCTCAAGTAACAGAAAATATGAGCAAAATGAGCTAAAAAAACATTAGCATGCTAACAGTATTATGCTAACATGCTAACATTATGCTAAAAATAGCTCGCTTACAGGTAGCATTAGTGAAATACCAAACACTGAGGTGTATTCCTGCAAAATTTGCTAAAAAAAAAATAGCATGCTAATGTTAGAATGCTAAAATATTAAGCATGTGCTTAAAATATTAGTATGGTAATGTTAGTGTACATCAAGTGGCAAAATATGACTGTAGTGTATACGTATCCCAGCAGGCAAAAGACATCGATACAATGTTGATTATACATACACGGTTTTTAAAACTGACTTTGAAACAACATTGCAAAATAGTTGTATTTGTAAGTTGAGACAACGTTGATGTCTAACGTTGGATCCACATTGTTGGTTGAGAAATTACCAAATGTCAATAGTCAAATCTAGTCACAACCTGACATTGAATAAACATTGTCAAAAAGCATGTTGTTTCAACGTTGTATTTGTGTTGTAGAATTTTGGTTGGAAAATGACCAAAAATCAATGGTCAAACCGACGTCAGCACCTAACATTGATTAAACGTCGTCAAAAAGTATGTTGTTTCAACGTTATGTTTGAGTTGCTCAGCGTCAGGACCTAATTCAACAAGTTCTCAACGTTGTTTTAATGTCTTAATCCAGCTGGGATAAAATTAGATTTAAAAAAAAGTTAGCCTACTAATGTTAACATGCTTACAGGTAGCATTCGTCAAGTAACAAAATGTTTGACGCTGAGGTGTATACCTGCAAAATTTGCAAAAAAACCCCTACTATGCTAACATTAGAATGCTAACGATTCTGCCGCGGGACGTAAAAATTTTAGCTCGGGGCTGCAAATGGCCCCCGGGCCTTATTTTAGACATCCCTGCTCTAACTGACAGGAAGTGAGGAACGTTAATCAACATGTGATAAAGTGTAAGCGAAGCGCTATTATTGTGAAGCCAAATGTGCGTGACTGGTGGGAAAAAGAGAGCTCTTGACTGTGGCCCGTCTTTGAATGAGATCAGACTGTTGACTTTAAAAAAGTGCCTCTCGAATTCCTACCTGGTGACACCCTGGGTGTGGTAAGACCATTTGGAGAGTTTTAACGCTCACATATTTGGGATAAAAAGTGTCACTCTCCACACCTTCTCAGTGGCCTATAGTTGTTAGAGTGTCCACCCTCAGATCGGTAGGTTGTGAGTTCAAACCCCGGCCGAGTCATACCAAAGACTATAAAAATGGGACCCATTACCTCCCTGCTTGGCACTCAGCATCAAGGGATGGAATTGGGGGTTAAATCACCAAAAATGATTCCCCGGCACGGCTCCCCTCACCTC
This sequence comes from Entelurus aequoreus, assembly GCF_033978785.1. Classification (NCBI taxonomy): domain Eukaryota; kingdom Metazoa; phylum Chordata; class Actinopteri; order Syngnathiformes; family Syngnathidae; genus Entelurus; species Entelurus aequoreus. The sequence goes on from NC_084748.1 coordinate 16,388,227, forward strand.
CCAGGGTCAAATGCAGAGGACAAATTTCACCACACCTAGTGTGTGTATGACAATCATTGGTACTTTAACTTTAGCTTTAACTTGCATCCTGCACTGACAAGAACTCTAAAAAGGTAAACACTTAGGGTAGTTTTAACGAAAATTGTTTTCTTCTTGCCTTCTCCTCTTCTGTGCTCCATTTGGGAAACTGCAAGAAAACGTGAGGTTCGCGAACGAGTTGAGTCTTTTGAACGCCTATACATATATAAAAAGTTTGGACACCCTTGAAAAAAATCTTGTGTCTTGCCTCAAACATGTACAGTGTGGCAGGTACAGTGCAACATGTTTAAATCAATATCTCCCGAACTGGCTGATTCACGTCAACATAAGCAGTTGTCGACATAAGCGGGACTGGACGATGGTCATGGCTTGCACACTTGTGGACGGACGATAATAACCTATTGAGAACCAGATAAATACAAGTTTAGATTGAAAAAAATATATTTTTTACTTAATTTTTAAAGTATTTAACTTTGAGTGTCCTATTTAGTATAGTATTCATCTTTGATTAGCTTTAAAAACAGTTTGCCTCATTTTGGAATTTGGCTGCACTGGAAGGTAAAACCACTAGTGGGAGTGAAACTACAATAAACTAAAAATGATCAGCTGACATCATCAGGCATGAGACTGGGCACTTTATTAGGTACACAAACACAATGGAGTAAAATCTTATTAAGGAACTTTGTCAACTAATTCTACCCTTTTGGTGTTATTATATACATGTTTACAATATATAATCACATATGTTATACAGTAAAATATATTATTTAGTTTTTTATAAAAGGTAGAAAATGGATGAATGGATGATTTATTTTCTATAAATTTACCAAGATTTAATAATAAGAATGCATTTTCTCATGGTTAATTAAGAGTGGTACAATTCCCAATTTCACTTGAATAAATATGATACTAATAGGAAATTGATTTAATGCATATACACTACCGTTCAAAAGTTTGGGGTCACATTGAAATGTCCTTATTTTTGAAGGAAAAGCACTGTACTTTTCAATGAAGATAACTTTAAACTAGTCTTAACTTTAAAGAAATACACTCTATACATTGCTAATGTGGTAAATGACTATTCTAGCTGCAAATGTCTGGTTTTTGGTGCAATATCTACATAGGTGTATAGAGGCCCATTTCCAGCAACTATCACTCCAGTGTTCTAATGGGACAATGTGTTTGCTCATTGGCTCAGAAGGCTAATTGATGATTAGAAAACCCTTGTGCAATCATGTTCACACATCTGAAAACAGTTTAGCTCGTTACAGAAGCTACAAAACTGACCTTCCTTTGAGCAGATTGAGTTTCTGGAGCATCGCATTTGTGGGGTCAATTAAACGCTCAAAATGGCCAGAAAGAGAGAACTTTCATCTGAAACTCGACAGTCTATTCTTGTTCTTAGAAATGAAGGCTATTCCACAAAATTGTTTGGGTGACCCCAAACTTTTGAACGGTAGTGTAGATTAAATTCTTATGACTTTCATCAGGAGGTTAGGTATTCACCGGGGTTTATCTGTCTGTTAGTAAGTTAGTTAGCACCAGCATAAACAATTATGGGCGGAATGTGATGAAACTTTCAGGAAATGTTATAAAATGGGATAAAAAGTGATTAGATTTTGGGCGTGATCCGGATTTACTATGTTAACTTAAAGTTCACATTGTAGTGCGAAAATTCTGTGTGCACATAGACAAAGAGAGTGGATGACTGAGAAGAGGGTTCACTCTGTTTTTTTTGTTCTGTCAATCGAACAAACACATTCAAGTGCTGAGACCGATGTAAAGAGAGAACCCTCTTGCAACCTGTCTGGAAGCGACAGACAAACTCAACAAACAAGCACAGTCTTGGTACAACGGAACCTCAATTCACGAACTTAATTGGTCCTTGAACAGGGTTTGTAAATCAAAAAGTTTGTTTAGTAAACCAAAATTCTCCATTAGAAACAATGTACACTGATATTGGGTTCTAGTCTCGACAAAAGTCCATATTTTAGTGAAGGTTTGTACACTTTGATCACAATATAAAGTGCTATACAGTACTGTATATCAAACAAACCTAATGATGGATCAACTTTCTCTTTATTAACAGGCCAGAACAACAACATGCGCACACACACAGGAGTCCCTTTGGTGCCCTCACAAATGATTAGCAATCACAAAAATCCTTAACTTTAACAACCATACTGCTACAGGAATAAACATTTCAAAAGGTAAAATCCACTTACATTAACATTGGCAAAGGAGCAGAGAGAGGGAGGGATTGGGGGAGGGGCTTAGTGTGTGTGTGTGTGCGGGAAAAGGTGTCTTTTCTCCGCTGAGAAATAGCATCTTTTTCCAGAAATGTCCGGTCTCATCACAATTAAATCTTGCTGTGGTACGAAACCTGCTTTGCCGATTCTTCCATACTTGTGAGCGCCATTAATTTAGCATTCGCAAATAGTCGTTCCTTGCTGGTCTGTTGTCTTTTTGGGACTCATATTAAGTTAGCAAAATGTACAAAAATTGACATAAAGCAAAAAAAAAAAAAAAGGCACACACGCTGAAGTGCTAAGAAGTGAGTAGTAGTGTACTCCGCAGCAAGTGACGTGGAGGGCTCTGCCTCCCCAATAATGCTACGGCCTGTTTTTTGCCTGGAGGCGAGTCACAAAATGAATGAATGAAGCTGTTCGTACGCAGAAACATGGTTCGCACACGGAGGAATACCTGCCTCAAATTTGTCATGATCTGTTGTCCGGATCATGTTCTGTTTAGTTTTGGACTCCCTCAGTTCTTGTTTTTGTGCACCCCTGGGTTTGTTTTAGTTGCCATGGGTGCAAATTAGTTTCACCTGCCTCTGATTAGTGATTGATTGATTGATTGAAACTTGTATTAGTAGATTGCACAGTACAGTACATATTCCGTACAATTGACCACTAAATGGTAACACCCGAATAAGTTTTTCAACTTGTTCACGTTAATCAATTCATGGTATAAATATATACTATCAGCCTAATACAGTCATCACACAAGTTAATCATCAGAGTATATACATTGAATTATTTACATTATTTACAATCCGGGGGGTGGGATGTGGAGGGGGTTAGGACGGGTTGCTATCAGCATACTTCAGTCATCAACAATTATATCATCTGAGAAATGGACGTTGTAACAGTGTAGGTCTCACTTGGTAGGATATGTACAGCGAGCGGTGACCATAGTGAGCTCAAAAAGCATGAGAACAAGTATATACATTTGATTATTTACAATCCGGGGAGGTGGGATGTGGTGTGACAACCATGCAGTAAAATGCGACCCCGACATGACGGAATTAAAAGTTTGTAATTCGAAAAATTCAAATATAGAGCAGTTTGTACATCGAGGTTCCACTGTGCTTCAATTTATCCTTCGATTCGCTGGTTACTTTGTCAGTTAGCAACAAATTTCCAAAAGTTATGGGCATACTTTAGCAAATTTTCAGAAAATGTCCAAAACGGGATAGGGAACAAGTGATGGATTTATGATTGGATTCTTTATTATTATTAGAATTAATTAAATGTTGACAGTCCCACGTAGAGATGTGTTTTAATTGCTTTTGTGGGTTTATTGATTTTAAAATGCACCAGAAAATAGCCCGTTTTGTACACTATTGAGGTGTTTCATTGCTCAGTAGTGCGCAAGTGTGTTTCTATACAGTATTTCTCCAGCCCTGGTCATGTGGGGACATAAATGATGGTATTATGAGAGATATTTATCAAATGATGACTTCACTGAAGGCCTAGGTGTGAAATGCACGGCCCGCTACTGCTATGGGGGATTGGCAGAGGTCTGAGCTTTCTAAGTGCTTTTCTTTTAGTCTTGTTTTTAACCCGGTCAATAAAGTCTAGTTGAGTGTTTTTTAAGGTTGAATTACAAGCCGAGTGAGTCAGCATCAACATCTGCAGTTCACGTGTACGCTCTGGAGTCTGCCGCACGTACAGTATGCAACAGCTATGTTACACGCCCCCCAAAAGGAGCAGCGCGGAAACATGTGGCAAAAAAACACCAAAAACATACCAAGTTGGCCTCTTGTTGACTTTAGATGATAAATCCTACCTTCAATTTACGTCTGTGTGACCTGCTTTTATTATGCGGAAAGAAGGCCCAAGACGGATGTAAAGCCTCAGTGACCTGAGAGTGAACCGCCGGGTCCGTGAACCTAAACACTGCTGAACTTTAGCTGAACCGGCCTCTTTGTGTGGAGGCGGCAGATGGAAAGTGTCTCCTTCTCGCGCGCAACGCTCCTCCGGGATTTTGAAGACGTGTTTTGGGTTTGTGATGAATTCGCACGCTGATGCCAGGCCATGAGTTTTTTCTTCCAACTTTGGCTGAACTGCAGCTTCTCAAGGCCACACTTCTCCAGTGTTTACTCAGATGTAAATCAACGGTGAAACGCTGCCGAGTCGTTACTTTTCTGCGGTTTTGAGTCATCAACTTTATGTCAGCAGCAGGAGGCCAAAAGGTTAGCGTCGGTGTTCTGAAACAGGAATTGAAATGAGAGCGCCCCCCTCCAGCAACTTCTCCCTTAGGCCGATGACCGCAGCTCTAAGTCTGCAGCGAGTTGACCATGGTGTAAATCTCCCCGAGGAGAAGGGGGCAAAGGTTGGCGGTGCTGCCACCTCGGGGTTCAGGCAGCGGTCACAGACGCTAAGTCGACTCAGCTGAAGGTGGCGTGATGGCGAGCGAAAGCCGCACCGCCTCAGACAACTTGGACTGTCAAAACAAGGTCCTCTCGTAAACAACGAAGGTTCAAGAAGGTCAGGGTCAGGCTCGCCCTTAAACTGTCCAAGGTAGAGTAGGTTTCCTTCTTGGAGGCTAACCCATAAAGTCCAGCGGCCAGGACAGCACACAATTTGGAGTTTGACTAAAAAGAATTAAAGCACCTCAGTCCTATTTGGCGTGATTGGAACAAGTTGGAATGTGACTGGAATGTGTTTTCAATGTTCTTATAAGACAGAAGTCAATTATAACAGGCTAATATCAATGGTGACAGTATCCTTTTCATTGCTTTTTTTAAAGTAGGAGAATGGGCTACGGTATTATTTATTTCGACTTTACTCGGATAAGCACGAAGCAATTAGTAACTAACTGACTAACGAAAGAATGCACACACTAATGAATAAACAAAACAACAAACGAACAAGTGACTGTTGTCCAGGGGCTGTATTTATCAAGCTTCTTGGAATTACTCCTGAGAAGTCTGCTAAGAGTTGACTTATGAGTAAAGAAATTATTCGCTGAAAGCTGCACTTAAAAGTTAGTTATCAAGCGTCTTACTCACACTTTCACACACTTTCAGCGAAGTGTAGGACTGAATCTTAAGTGTCACACTCAGAGCTGAATTACGACATTACTATGTGCCGTAAACAGAATTTTAGGTGACGTCATTTCTGTGTCCATAGAAATGACCAATCACGGAAAGGAATCCCTTGTCTAAGAATAAAGAAATATCTTAGAAATATTTAAGTGGACAATGGGAGTGTATATTTTGACAATAAACTACAAAATAATACAAAACAAACAAAAAATATTGGCAATGAATCAAAAATAAATGTTTTCTTTTCTTTCTTTTTTCTTTTCCAATTCAGATATCGAAGCATTGTGATGACCTTTAGTTCTGCTGTGAAAGCTCTGCTGCGTGATGTTGCTGATGAGATGACGGCCCTTATTAAATCTGTGACAAAAATAATACCCGCTCTGTCTAAACGATACCGTTTGATCAGCTGCTCGTCATCAAACAAAGCCAGGACATCCTTCCGCTCCCTGAACGTTCGCACACGTCTCTCTCGCCTCGGTGCCATCCCCTGCTGGCAACTCCCCACCACTTAGGACACCTCTGAAGGTCTCTTAAATACCGTGGAGAGTAGGAGTGATTCTTAGACTTAAGCAAGTTGATAAATAGCTTTTATTCTTAAGTTTGAGAGTAGGACTAAATTTCGCAAATTTTCAGGACTTAAGTGTAAAATGGCACTCTAAGACGCTTGATAAATACGGCCCCAGATCTGTTGACAATTACTAGAACTACTCAGCCAAATAACGGAAAAACCTAATCCAGAGCTGCCCCAACTCACTAACTAACAAACAAATGAACTAAAAACCTTTACCCAGAAGCAACTACCAAACAAACAAAAAACAAACTATAGCGGTACATCGTGAGACAAGTTTAATTGGCTCTGTGACGCAGCTCACACCTCAAAAAACTCCTATTGAGAAACAACGTCACCAATTGAAATTAATTGAAATCAATTTAATCGGTGCTTGGCCCGCACAAAACACCACACTTTTAACATGTAACGTGTGTTTTAAAAAGGAAAACAAACTTTCAGGTAACAAATATTGTATGAAAATGGATAAAACAGACTACAGTAGTTTTATACAGTAATGTAATGCATTTACCTTGAATAATTCTATGGTATCTCCTTGGAGTTGCTTCTGTCAAACACACCATCAGCAGCATTCTCCATGTTTTCATGGAAAAATGTCCGCCATTTCGATCTTATTTTAAAGTCTTTAGCTGGTGTCATAAGACTCATTTGTGCTTCAGTACGATGCAGACTAACAGCGCTAAGCTCCAACTGCTTCACCAAGCAAGCTCGGTCATGTTTTTGATAGAGAATCAGCGATATGTTTTTTTTCAGGCCGACACCAACACCGATTATGGGTCGTCAAAGAGGCCATTAACCGATATTTAAACCTGACATGAATTTGCTGTAAAATTTAGCTACACATGAATACTATACGTCAGTAAACAGCTGGACACGTTTTTAGGAAACGTCAGACCAGTATCGACATATTGTTTTATGCGGCGCTAATATTGGGATTAAATTAGCATTACAAACATCAGAGGAATTGACAATTGACATTACGTGTGTCTAATGCTGCGTCCAGGGGAGCATCGACATTTACATTTGAAAATAAAGGAAATCTCCTGGGAAAATTGGTGAAAATATGGGATTTCTTTACTCAATTTTATAGTAGTTTATAGATTTAATACTTTGTGAGGTTTTTTCATACTTTAAATGAAAACAATTCTGCGCTCCTTCATGTAGCTTATAGTAGAGACATTTTTAAAGCTGGCTGGCATTTTTTCCCCTGGATGTTACAGAAAGTATGAGAATGTATGAGCTGCTGCCTGCTCTTCTTTAATCATAATAAGTCTCCTATTGGTCAAGATATTTACACAAAGTTTGTATTTAGGGATTTATGGCAGATATATATTTTCTCTTGTCTTCATGCCCATCCATCTCTGTCTTGTTGTTTTTTGATTAAATCACGGAACATGAAAATCTGTGCGCTCCTTTAATGAGCCCATTATTCCGAGTGTTGTGGACAGCGGCTTGTCGACCAACTCCTTTCAAAAGAAAAAAAGGCAGATACAGATACCGATACATGTCAAAAAGGCCAAATATCGGCGCTGATAATCAGTCTGACCAATAATTGGTCAATCTCTCATTTTTAATGATTTAATTCTTTAATTCAATACATATCATCCACTTCTTCTCAGCACTGTCCTTTCTTCCTTCCCATGATTGGAAAAACAAAGTTATGTCGATCTCTTACTATAAGCCAATGCTAGCGAGTAAGACCGGATGTTTTGGTCGGATCTTACGGGGTCCACTGTAACATTCGCTATGCCAACTTGTGATGTGAAGGCTCGTAAACCGATTTTTGCTTGCAACCAATTAGCCGAGACAGTCCGTACCCCGAAAAACTGGTAAACTGGGGCACTCGTATCCCTAAGGTGATAGTGACACAACACCAGGGGGAGCACCACAAACCACGTTAAACCCAGATTCCGATCTAACAAAGGTCTTAACTCATTCTCCTTCTATGCCACATCAATATGGAATGCACTCCCAACAGGTGTAAAAGAAAGTGCATCTCTATCCTCCTTCAAAACCGCACTAAAAGAACACCTCCAGTCAACTACAACCCTAGCCTAACCCCCTCCCCCCACCACATCCCACCTCCCCGGATTGTTAATAATCAAATGTATATACTTGTTGTTATGCTTTCTGAGCTCACTATGTTCACTGTTCGCTGTACATATCCTACCAAGTCAGACCTACACTGTTACAATGTCCATTTCTCAGATGATATAATTGTTGATGACTGAAGTGCTGATAGCAACCAAACCTAACCCCCCCGCCCCAACCCCCTCCAAACTTGACAACGGAGAGAAAGAAGAACGAAAGGAGCTTTTGTGGGGCATCTTTGTGCTGAAGAATGCTAATCAGTAGAACTATCTTGCAGTGTTTTTACTCAGCAGTAGTCTTTAAACTATATGCAGTTTATTGTTTATTATTTTTTTTACAAACTTCATTTCAATTTGCAAAGCTCCGACAAGTGGACAGACTCTTTTAAATACTCTTATACTCAGACTTCATTGGATAAATGTGCAATAAAAGAGGCAGTGCACGAGTGGAACGGAGGTAAAATACATCAAATATTGGGCTGGCGACATTGCTCTGTTTTGACTTGTTTCATGCCATAGTTCATGCTGATAGTTTCATGCTTGTATTCATGCGTTTGCTTTGTTCATACTGCTCGTTCCATGCCTTGCCAAGTAAGTTTTGTTTATTCATGCCACAGTTAGCAAGTTTTTGTTTCATGTCCATAGTTCACGCTAAGTGCTAGTTTTTGTTTCCTTCGCTAAGTTGTGCCTTCGCCTTTTACGCCTTTTGTTTGTCCCTCTTTGAAAGTCAAGATTAAATAATGTTCCTACCTTCAAGCCTTGTCCGGTATAGTCCGATTGCATCCCGGGAGAACAAATCTCGCAGTAAGCTGCGAAAAACCCCGTGTCCTGACAATTTACAGCTGAAATGGACCAAAAGGAATTGCATAATTCATAATTCACCGAGAGGACGACTTTGTTGAGGACAAAAGCCTGACTTTTTATAAACAATTCCGTACAATTTAAATCGTATCGTTTGGTACATGATTGCTTTGTATTTCATTTACTTACTTTTTAGTAAAAGAAGTGTGAGGTAATGTCTGTTTCTTTACATAGTATCAGTATAGAAATATAGTCAACCACTCCTTCATACGTCATCAGCCTGATTTGTATAAACTACCCTGAACTGCGAAAATGCGGTAGGAACACAAACCACACACTAGAGGTTCCAAGAACCGGGTGGAAAAGGGGCCTAATGTCACTTTTAAGACACTGATGGTTTAACAAAGACGGTTTGACAAAAACAGACTATCTTTGAATCTCAGTAAAACTAAAATAATGCTATTTGGTAACAGAAGAAGAGAAAGTCAAACACAATTACAAATAGACAGAGTAGATATTGAAAGGGTAAAAGAAAACACATTTTTGGGTGTAATAATAGATGATAAAATGAATTGGAAATCTCATGTAAAAAATATACAACATAAAGTAGCAAGAAACACGTCAATAATGAATAAAGCAAAACATGTTCGAGATCAAAAATCACTTCATATTCTTTACTGCTCGCTAGTGTTACCATATCTGAGTTATTGTGTAGAAATATGGGGAAACAACTACAAATGTGCGCTTCATTCACTAACAGTGTTACAAAAGAGTTCAGTTAGAATAATACATAATGTTGGATATAGATAACTTACAAACCCTTTATTTATTAAATCACAAATATTGAAATTCAACGATTTGGTGCATTTGCAAACAGCTAAAATTATGTACAAAGCAAACTATAACCTGCTAGCCAAGATTGTACAACAATTCTTCTCAACAAAAATGGACAAATATAACCTTAGAGGAAAATCGAATTTAAAACATTTGTATGCTCGTAAAACACTTTAAAACATTTAGCATATCAGTCTGTGGAATTAAATTATGGAATGGATTAACCAAAGAAATCAAACAAAGCACCAATATGATTCAGTTCAAGAGACTGTTCAAACTACAAGTGTTCACAAAGTACACAGAACAAGAATTATGATGAACATCTTAAACCCTTTTCTTTCTTTTATTGAGACAAAGATAATTTTTGTATTTAATATTTGTTTTCTTACTATGGTATATTATTTTTTAAATTATATATTTGTTTACTGTTCTGTTACACAGAACAAGGAAATTGGATAAAATTGCTATGGTATGAAAAGGGTTAGGATTAAATAAGCTCTGCTTCTTCCTACTCCTTTTCAAACGTGTTGTAATGAAACAACTGGAAATGTGTTTTGCATTACATTGTATTGTATGCATGTTCCAAATGAACTGAAACTGAACTGAACTGAACTCAACTGTATTTTTTTTCTCATAATATTTGTTTGAGACAGTGGATGTTTCTGCACAACTATTTGCACTTAAAATACATGTTTGTAGTAATAAATATGATTAGAAAATTTGAGCATCATGTTTGTGTTCAATTACAGTAAGTGTGTTTATCTTAAACATTCCTGCCACTTCATTTTACACATTATAAAATGTTTATCAAGTCTTTTTTTTTTGGGGACATACAGTATACCACAATAATATCACAATATCGTACCGTGACATTTTGATACCGTTACGTCCCTGCGTATTTGCATTAAAAACGGATTCTTGCTGCGGGAAACATGCCACCCCTCCACAAGGTTTGGTGGTAGTCGTAGTTGGAGCTTTTAGCGTAATCTTGCTAGTTTGCGACAAATGGACACACCGCCGAACAAATCGCACTTATGTACAGAATGTGCGGTAAGTGTTTTTGGACAGAATTGTGGTCTTTTGGCAGTAAATTCCTTGCAGTAAAACTCATGTCTTTGAAGCGAAAAGGTCATGTTAGAGTCAAGAAAAGGGTCTAAAGTGCATTCTGAGGTGAAATCAAGTCAGTATTGTGTCAGCATAAAGTGTTATAAAGTGCGATCACACCCAGCAGACAAACAAATGGGAGATGTGTGTAATGCTCGGGTGTCAGTTGTACTGTACATGTTTGCTCACTCCTGCACGCTCCACTATGCTTGCTTTCCCACAGCCTGGAATAGAAGCTGCTCATCATTCCTGTTTTTCAGAATCAGGGGCGGTGGGATGGGGAGTCTAAACAATATGTGGGTCAGTGAGATTGCCAAGAGGAGGATGTTCTTTTCTCTTTTGGGTCAAACGATGAGCGTGTCGTGAAAACCTTACAGGATTGAGGTAATCTGGACAAAGAGTGTTTTTTTTCTCTCCTCTGTGAAAGTTCAAGTTTGAGCCCCCCTCTGGCATTCCCATCTCTCCTCCAGACAGGCTGACTACTGTCGACCCTCCAGGCATCTTGCATTGTTAACAGCTAATTAGTTTCACAGTCTAATCCCATTTTGATACAGGAGGGGTCACCCTGACCTAGATGCCTCCCTACCATGTTTGTTCCTTGTAATCATAGCTTATTGTACAAATCTGCATTGCATTGTACTGAGGGGTGTTTTTAATGCTTTGTACATATTGCATAATTATGATGTGTGTCAATCAAAATTGAGCAAAATCAGTATCTGAAATATTTAATACAGATTGTCTATCATAGATTTCATTGTAGTGCACTGAAAACATTGGCCAAAATATTTTTTACATTTTACAGTTTACAAATACCTCAAACTGGATGTAAAGTTAAAAAGGAATTTACATTTACAGTCGTCATGCTTCAATTATTATTATTGTAGGGTTACCCACATATGCGGTCCTCTCCAAGGTTTCTCATAGTCATTCACATTGACGTCCCACTGGGGTGAGTTTTCCTTGCCCGTATGTGGGCTCTGTACCGAGGATGTCGTTGTGGCTTGTACAGCCCTTTGAGACACTTGTGATTTAGGGCTATATAAATAAACATTGATTGATTGATTGATTGATTGTTTTAAGCATATTGTACATATTTTTGGCGAGCTAAATCTAGTCGTATCCATGCTTTATAAGTATCTCAGTGGAGTGTTTGTGTTATTTTCTAATATTATGTTATAGCTAGAGATGTCCGATAATGGCTTTTTTGCCCATATCCGATATTCCGATATTGTCCAACTCTTAATTACCGAAACCGATATCAACCGATACCGATATATACAGTCGTGGAATTAACACATTATTATGCCTAATTTTGTTGTGATGCCCCGCTGGATGCATTAAACAATGTAACAAGGTTTTCCAAAATAAATCAACTCAGGTTATGGAAAAAAATGCCAACATTGCCATGTTTATTATTGAAGTCACAAAGTGCTTTTTTTTTTTAACATGCCTCAAAACAGCAGCTTGGAATTTGGGACATGCTCTCCCTGAGAGAGCATGAGGAGGTTGAGGTGGGCGGGGTTTGGGGGCGGGGGGGATTAGCGGGGGTGTATATTGTAGCGTCCCGGAAGAGTTAGTGCTGCAAGGGGTTCTGGGTATTTGTTCTGTTGTGTTTATGTTGTGTTACGGTGCGGATGTTCTCCCGAAATGTGTTTGTCATTCTTGTTTGGTGTGGGTTCACAGTGTGGCGCATATTTGTAACAGTGTTAAAGTTGTTTATACGGTCACCCTCAGTGTGACCTGTATGGCTGTTGATCAAGTATGCTTGCATTCACGTGTGTGTGAAAAGCAGTAGATATTATGTGACTGGGCCGGCACGCAAAGGCAGTGCCTTTAAGGTTTATTGGCGCTCTGTACTTCTCCTCAGTCCGTGTACACAGCGGTGCTTTAAAAAGTCATAAATTTTACTTTTTGAAACCGATACCGATAATTTTGAAACCGATATCAATAATTTCCGATATTACATTTTAAAGCATTTATCGGCCGATAATATCGGACTGCCGATATTATCGGACATCTCTAGTTGTGGCGATCGAGCAAGATTTCTGTTTTTGGATTAAGGGTGAACAATGCTCACAACAACATGGCAGCTAATCTTGGCGCTATCTTCACCGCGACTATCGAAGTGACCAACTTTTCGCAGAACTCCATCTTCAACTCCTGCCTCATCAATAGCGCATCTCCACTCTGGTGAGCCTTTGGCAGGAACACTGTCAAAGGACGAGACGTGGGGACGTACCAGGAACCGGCGCGCAGATTAATGCTAACAAGAACCGATTTATTACAAAGACATGATGAACACAATTGATGTAAAAAAATGTTTTTCCCCACATTTGACCGGATAAGACTATGAAAATCCTTGTCAAAGACAGCCTTAATATTCATAGATGTTAAGTGTATGAATGCAATATACAAAAATAAAAATCTAATGTTTGATTCACTTTAAGATCGAGATATTTCCTTGTCATATTTTGGGTTAATAACACAAAAATTAAATGTTTTTGGTATGTAGTTTAGGAACAAAACTCTTCCAATTGTCAAAAACTCAAGAGTAAAGTTTGAATAACTGAATGGTGTTTTACAGTTAAAAGTAAATGTTTCCAATTTTTTTTTAATTTGCAAAACCGATCTAAATGAGAGTGAATTTCACATTTTATAACAAAATGTGCAAGCTCAAATAAATCTGTCCCTCCCCTCGCACGCGCTTGAGTCTGTACAGATGTGGATTTCAAAGTTCCTTACGGATACATTTCAAGAAGTGGAGCAAAGTAATCATAATATATCACTAAAGTTTATTTAGAAATACTTGGCTAACATACTGAGGAGTGACTGGACACACCAGGGAATCATGAATTGTATCTGGCTTTACACCAACCACCTTAATTAATACTTAACGAAAGAATGAATAAACAAACTTAATCTAGGTCTGCGCCAAATAACTAACAACTGAACGATTGACGGAACATAAACATTCTTTATCCAGGTCTGCAAACAACTATCAAAAAAACTAGCAAAGTACTGAACAAACTAATTGGATTTGCACAACCAACTAAATGACCAAAGAACAAACAACTAATAAAGATTAAAGATTAAGATTAAAGTACCAATGATTGTCACACACACACTAGATGTGGTGAAATTTGTCCTCTGCATTTGACCCATCCCATTGGGGAGCAGTGGGGAGCAGTGGGCAGCAGCGGCGCCGCGCCCGGGAATCATTTTGGTGATTTAACCCCCAACTCCAACCCGTGTTGCTGAGTGGCATTAAAGAATGTTTATCTAGCGCTGAACCTACCAACCATAATGCATAAATGTACGAACAAACTCCAAGTAAAATAACAAAAAACCTGCAAACGACGCTGCACCAAACAACAAAATGACAAACTAACAAATAACACAGATGGCGGCGCCCAAGTCGGCTGCGGCTGCATGGGCTCACGATAAGAACAGCGGTAAACTCGCCCTATGTAACCAGATCAGCAGAGAAAGGAGGATTTACGATCGGCACAGCCTTCTGTTACTAAAAGATGAAGGTAAAACGGACGTAGTGGACTCACATACCACCTATTTATTGGATAACCTTCGACTGCTGTACAAACGAGATGAGGCCTGCTCAGCACCGGCACCCTCCAATAGTGCTACCCGCTTCCAGAGACAACAAAAGCGGAGATTCAGGGCTAAAGCTAACCCTTGCAGAACACCAATTCCATCGATTCTGCCATCAAATATCCGCCTCGCTAGAGAACAAACAGGGTTACATCAGGTTGGACATTACATGAAAAAGGGAGGTGAGACTGTTGCGCCCTAGTTTTCACTGAGACCTGGCTGAACGACAGTTACAGAGGACGCTATTAGCGTAGCTAAAAAACATTGCCAAAATTAGAGGAATAATGTCTAAATCAGATTTAGAAAGACTAATCCATGCCTTTGTCTCCAGCAGGTTAGAATTAGACTACTGTAATTGCCTTCTCACTGGGCTTTCCAAACAAGCTGTAAAGCAGCTGCAGTACGTTCAGAATGCTGCTGCTCGAGTCCTGACTAGAACCAGGAAATACAACCACATTAGTCCAGTGCTTAGGTCACTGCACTAGCTTCATGATGCTCAGAAAACAGACTGGTTTAAATCTAACTTAGATAATGGGTTTCACTATGTAAAGCGCTTTGAGTCACTAGAGAAAAGCGCTATATAAATACAATTAGTTTCACATCAAGATCTGCATCAAATAACAAAATAACGAGCAACGTTTGTAAATAGCAATCGAAAGAACCGACACTCTTGTTCCGACCCAGCACCAACTAAAAAACAAACTTCTGAACATATAACTAAACTAATAAACAAAGGAACTAAACTCTCCGCTGATTTGAAAAAAACTAACAAAACATTTTAAAAAAAATAACTTTTTCGGCCCAGCACAAACTAACCGAGAAATAAATATATTGTATTCAGACCTGCCCCAATAACTAGCTTCTGAACAAACTTTACCTAAATCTACACTAACCAACAGACACACTCTACCCACCTACTAACAAAATTAACAAACAAAAAAGACACTAGCGTCCTACAAATCTGCAGAAAACAACCACTTCACGAACAAACCAACTTCATCAGGCTTCCACCGACTTACTGACGACTGAGCAAAAGAACAAACTTACCGGTAACCTAGACCCGGACCGATCGACCAACTCACTACTCTAACAACCTTTTTCTGGCTCTTTACCGTCTAACTAACAAACAAGGGAACAAGAAAATAAACAAAAAACAAGCTATCCAAATCTGCACCAACTAACAGAACAATGAACAAATAATCACATTAATCAGTTCTGCAGCAACGAACGAACAAACAAGCAAACTTTTCTCGCTTTGCACCAACTAACAAACTAGAAATTGAAAGAACAGACAATCTTGATCTGACTCTACGTTAAACGTTTGACTTGAACGTGTGTAATTTATTTGCACAAAACTGCACCAACTAACCAACAAATAAACTAAATTCTATGGTGCCCATTACACCAAACGCAGAAAGTGTGTCAGTCGATCGCTAGTCGGGCATTAAGACATAGTCCTAAAAATTAACGATCATCAATCTTCACTATGACGTCACTTTCGTCACTTGATTGACATTTGCGGGACCCGAGGATCCTGTGAGATGACGCTGGTTACAGCGAGCTAGCTATTAAGAAAGCAACGACTGACAGGAAGGCGAGAAACACTTTTTATTTCAACAGACTGTTGAGTTGAGTTGAGTTTGAGTTTATTTCGAACATGCATGCATACAACATGATACATCACAATTTCCAGTATCTCTTTTCAACATGTTCAAAAAGTCGCGCCGCACCTGCTCTCAAAACCCTAAAAACCGACCGCACAGTTCTTGTCTTCACAATAAAAGTGCTGCTCTATCCTGCCTGCCCTAACAAAATAAGAGTCTCAGAAAGCTAGCGCGCACAAGCAAGCAAGCTTCAGAGTTTGCCGTCAATGTATTTCCTGTAAAGTGTATACAAACTAATAAGAAAGCTGGACAAATAAGATGCCAAAAACCAACCACTTTCATGTGGTATTGGACAGAGAGGACGACTTTTTTGTGTAAATTCGATAAATGTGGGACTTATGAGCACAACTGTGAAACCTGTCTGATTCCAATCAATGCAAGTCATCAGAATCAGGTAATACACCAACTTATGTTCTTGTCTTCATGAAAGAAGGGAATCTATATGTTATGGTTTGAGTTTATTTCGAACATGCATTCAAATACAACATGATACATGCTTGTATATTTATTCAACACCTTTAACATATTAATAAACGTCTGTTTCATAAATAAATAAATATAAGTTATAAATATACAAATATATATATACACACATATAAATAATACATATATAAATATATTATATGCAACACTATATTGGCCCTAGTGTGTGAATGTGAGTGTGAATGTTGTCTGTCTGTCTGTGTTGGCCCTGGTGTCCAGGGTGTACCCCGCCTACCGCCCGAATGCAGCTGAGATAAGCTCCAGGCAACCCCCGCGACCCTGAAAGGGACAAGCAGTAAAAAATAGATGGATGGATATACCTGTATATGAAGATGAGGTAGATCACCTTGACTTGGTCATTTGAAAAGTAGCCCCTGTTCTAAACAAACAAACTTTACATAGATTTAAAGGCCTGCTGAAAGCCACTACTACCGACCGCGCAGTCTGATAGTTTATATATCAATGATGAAATCTTAACATTGCAACACATGCCAATACGGCCGGGTTAACTTATAAAGTGCAATTTTAAATTTCCCAGAGAACTTCCGGTTGAAAACGTCTATGTATGATGACGTATGCGCGTGACGTCAATGGTTGAAACGGAAGTATTCGGACACATTGTATCCCAATACAAAAAGCTGTGTTTTCATCGCAAAATTCCACAGTATTCTGGACATCTGTGTTGGTGAATCTTTTGCAATTTGTTTAATGAACAATGGAGACTGCAAAGAAGAAAGCTGTAGGTGGGATCGGTGTATTAGCGGCTGGCTGCAGCAACACAACCAGGAGGACTTTGACTTGGATAGCAGACGCGCTTTCCGACGCAAGCCGCCGACCGCATCGATGATCGGGTGGAGTCCTTCGTCGCGCCGTCGATCGCCGTAACGCAGGTGAGCATGGGTGTTGATGAGCAGATGAGGGCTGGCGTAGGTGGAGCGCTAATGTTTTTATCATAGCTCTGACGAGGTCCCGTAGCTAAGTTAGCTTCAATGGCGTCGTTAGCAACAGTATTGCTAGGCTTTGACAGGCAACACAGCATTAACCGTGTAGTTACAGGTCCAGTGTTTGGTTTGGTGTCTCCTGATAGTAGTATTGTTGATCTTCTGTCTATCCTTCCAGTCAGGGGCATATTTCTTTTGTTTCTATCTGCATTTAAGCATGATGCTATCACGTTAGCTCTGTAGCTAAAGTGCTTCACCGATGTATTGTTGTGGAGATAAAAGTCACTGTGAATGTCCATTTCGCGTTCTCGACTCTCATTTTCAAGAGGATATAGTATCCGAGGTGGTTTAAAATACAAATCCGTGATCCACAATAGAAAAAGGAGAAAGTGTGGAATCCAATGAGCCCTTTTACCTAAGTTACGGTCAGAGCGAAAAAAGATACGTCCTGCACTGCACTCTAGTCCTTCACTCTCATGTCCTCATCCACAAATCTTTCATCCTCGCTCAAATTAATGGGGTAATCGTCGCTTTCTCAGTCCGAATCGCTCTCGCTGCTGGTGTAAACAATGGGGAAATGTGAGGAGCCTTTCAACTTGTGACGTCACGCTACTTCCGGTACAGGCAAGGCTTTTTTTATCAGCGACCAAAAGTTGCAAACTATATCGTCGATGTTCTCTACTAAATCCTTTCAGCAAAAATATGGCAATATCGCGAAATGATCAAGTATGACACATAGAATGGATCCCCGTTTAGATAAAAAAAAAAAATTTCAGTAGGCCTTTAATGTCATGTCTGTGTTCATGTTTTTGTTTGGCCATGTGCTGTTTTGTTTTTTGGACACTTCCTTAGTTCCTGGTTTCACTTCCTGGTTTTGTTTGTCACCATAGCAACCATTAGTTTCACCTGTTCCACGTTTGGACTCACACACACCTGTCTCACGTTTTCACAGTCATGTCATGCACCTGTTCACAGTTAGTCACGCACCTGTTTTCACTTTTCATGTCACTATATAGGCTTTTCTGTTTCTGTTGTTCGTCCTGGCGACACCACCCATTCATGCCATGTCCACAGTTCCTTGTCACGTTAGTTCTTGTTTCATCTCTTGTCACGTAAGTTTTGTTTGTTTAATGTTCATAGTTCTCCGCCATTGTGCGCGCCTTTTGTTTTTTCCTAGTGAAGTTTTTTTACCTCCGCTGTGAGCGCCTTTTGTTTGTACCCTTTTGTTTGTACTTTGTAGTTTATAGTTATAATTAAACTATGTCTTTACCTGCACGCCACGTCGGTTCCATTTCTTTTGCACCACGGGAGAGCAAACCACGTCAAAGACCAAGTCTTGACAGATGTCGCCAGCACGAGAGCTCTCCCGCAAAAAAATGGGACAATTTTGACGAGGTAACGTGGGAGGTCCTGCGCGCCATGGAAGCCGAGACACTCCGCCATTCCCCCATGGAGCGCAGGGATCTCATGTGGGGTCCGACCGGCAAACTGGTGCCGATCAGCTCCCTTTGGTCCGAGGATGGCGCTGCGTCACCGCAGTCCCGGAAGCGCCGCTCCCAACGAAGGACGTCAGGGAGGGCTTCCACAAGCATTTGAAAGGACGCATCGTTCCCGCAAGCTCCTCCCCCTCCGGGCGGAAACGAGCTGCAGCCAGCCCGGCTTCCCCAGGACGACGTCACGCCGCTGCCAGTGGGTGACGTCATGGATTTTTTTCCCCTGAACTCTTTTTCTTGTCAGCCACATCCAACCAAAGACTCTAAATCCATGATTAAATATTACCAAGACATGTTTTTAGAAATCAGATCCTGTCAATCACAGTCACCCAATTTTCATGCCCCGCCCCCCAGGACTCATGCCACGCCCAAGTCAGAAATTTTTTTTTCACCCACAAAAGCCCAGGTGGGGGGGAACGAAAGACCTTTTGGACAATTTAGAGGGGAGGATTCTGCCCTCCTCCTGAACCCCCTCCGCCCACCCCAAAAGACGGTTCCAGACCGCGGGGAGCGCGTCTGGGATCCGCTCCTTGAGGGGGGGGGCTAGGGCTGGGAATTGTTCAGGTGGGGTGGGTCAGCATCGTCACGCCAAGCCACAGCCTCCAGCACGACCACCACCACCTGTCTTTCGACCTGCCAAGCCACAGCCACCAGCACGACCACCACCACCTGTCTTTCGACCTGCCAAGCCACAGCCTCCAGCACGACCACCACCACCTGTCTTTCGACCTGCCAAGCCACAGCCACCAGCACGACCCCCACCACCAGTCTTTCGTCACGCCAAGCCACAGCCACCAGCACGACCACCACCACCAGTTTTTCGACCATGCCAAGATCCACCTGCTCCACGCCCAGCTCCACGCCAAGCGCCACCAGTACCTGCTCCACGCCAAGCGCCACCAGTACCTGCTCCACGCCAAGCGCCACCAGTACCTGCTCCACGCCAAGCGCCGCCAGTACCTGCTCCACGCCAAGCGCCGCCAGTACCTGCTCCACGCCAAGCGCCGCCAGTACCTGCTCCACGCCAAGCGCCGCCAGTACCTGCTCCACGCCAAGCGCCGCCAGTACCTGCTCCACGCCAAGCGCCGCCA
This sequence comes from Entelurus aequoreus, assembly GCF_033978785.1. NCBI lineage: Eukaryota > Metazoa > Chordata > Actinopteri > Syngnathiformes > Syngnathidae > Entelurus > Entelurus aequoreus. The sequence goes on from NC_084748.1 coordinate 16,408,273, forward strand.
GTACCTGCTCCACGCCAAGCGCCGCCAGTACCTGCTCCACGCCAAGCGCCGCCAGTACCTGCTCCACGCCAAGCGCCACCAGTACCTGCTCCACGCCAAGTGCCGCCAGTCGCAGCTTCACGACGCCAAGTGCCGCCAGTCGCAGCTTCACGACGCCAAGTGTCGCCAGTCGCAGCTTCACGACGCCCAGTGCCGCCCGTGGCTGCCCCACGCCGCCAAGTGCCGCCCGTGGCTGCCCCACGCCGCCAAGTGCCGCCCGTGGCTGCCCCACGCCGCCAAGTGCCACCCGTGGCTGCCCCACGCCGCCAAGTGCCGCCCGTGGCTTCCCCACGCCGCCAAGTGCCGCCCGTGGCTTCCCCACGCCGCCAAGTGCCACCCGTGGCTTCCCCACGCCAAGACCAAAGCCAAGACCAAGACCCGCCAAGTGACCAAGACCAAGAACCGCCAAGTGACCAAGACCCACCAAGTGACCAAGACCAAGAACCGCCAAGTGACCAAGAACCGCCAAGTGACCAAGAACCGCCAAGTGACCAAGACCAAGACCCGCCAAGTGACCAAGACCAAGACCCGCCAAGTGACCAAGACCAAGTCCAAGCACCGCCACGCCAAGACCAAGTCCAAGACCAAGACCCAGACCCTCGCCAAGACAAAGACCAAGACCCATGCCAAGACCAAGACCCTCGTCAAGACCCGCCACGCCAAGCTTCGCCGCCTGACGCACCACGCCAAGCTTCGCCGCCTGCCACGACAACGCGCCCACCTCCTCGTCGGCCAAGGATGTGGCCATTCCATGGGCGTCCGCCACGCCAGGTGCGCCGACCTCCTCGTCTGCCACGAATGTGGCCATTCCCAGGTCGCCCACCTCGTCAGGTTCAGCGGCGGTCTACCCGCCGCCGCCACCTGACTCTGCCCCGGTGGATTCGGGGACACCTGGTCTGGCGACCCACCGCCATGTCCCCCTCCCCCCCTCCCATGACTCTTGATCCTGTTTTTTGTTTTTGGACATCTGGGATCTGTCCGTAAGGGGGGGGTTCTGTCATGTCTGTGTTCATGTTTTTGTTTGGCCATGTGCTGTTTTGTTTTTTGGACACTTCCTTAGTTCCTGGTTTCACTTCCTGGTTTTGTTTGTCACCATAGCAACCATTAGTTTCACCTGTTCCACGTTTGGACTCACACACACCTGTCTCACGTTTTCACAGTCATGTCATGCACCTGTTCACAGTTAGTCACGCACCTGTTTTCACTTTTCATGTCACTATATAGGCTTTTCTGTTTCTGTTGTTCGTCCTGGCGACACCACCCATTCATGCCATGTCCACAGTTCCTTGTCACGTTAGTTCTTGTTTCATCTCTTGTCACGTAAGTTTTGTTTGTTTAATGTTCATAGTTCTCCGCCATTGTGCGCGCCCTTTGTTTTTCTAGTCAAGTTTTTTACCTCCGCTGTGAGCGCCTTTTGTTTGTACCTTTTGTTTGAGTTTATAGTAATAATTAAATATGTCTTTACCTGCACGCCACGTCCGTTCCAATTCTTTTGCACCACGGGAGAGCAAACCACGCCAAAGACCAAGTCTTGACATTTAACAAAGATGAAATCGATAGGTATTTTGCGTAAAGTTTGTTATTTTATTCATCGTTTTTGTATTTTGACATTATATTTGCTTAATATATCCACATGTATTACAATGGTATTTGGGGTGCTACTTGTCAATCATACCTTAACAAAAGCGTACTAAAGAGGTCATATTATGATTTTTTCCGACATTTAAAACTCTTCCTTGTGGTCTACATAACATGTAAAGGTGGTTCTTTGGTCAAAATATTGCATTGGATATGTTTTCCGTTTTCAAGCTGCTTTCTGACTTTCTCTTCAGGATACGGCGTTTTGGGGGTGGTCTTATTTACGTGCCTCCACTTTGACTGTGTGTTCTCCTCGTCAGCCATGTTGTAGTGTTTAGCGCTTCCATGTGGAGCCTACTAACAGAAATAAGTTTGAACTGTACGCTACTTTGTATTAGAAATGGCAACAGCAGAGGATGCACGTGCATGTATGAGCCAGTCTGCCCCACACCTCTTTTGGAAGAAGTATAAAGCAAGGCAAGGTTGTTTTATAAATATCTCTGCGGTGCCTCCATGGTTTGATTTCAACTTTTTCAAGACTGGTGTAAATACCAAATACACAACAGCAGGTACTAATAGGTGGGACAAGTTGGTTTTGCATAATAGGGCCCTTTGTGTGTGTACAAATAAATAACAAGGTCTCTTACATGTCAAATGTAAGACTTTAAGACCATAATGAATAACATTTAAAACCATTTCACATCCATACAGACAAAAAAGTGAAATGAGACATCCAGAAGGAAGTGCGTACAAATTAATTAACTGCTATTTTACATTGGAAAACAAAATGGTTAAACTAATAAAATACAACAGAAGCCTCTGTATTGTAAACTTAATTGAGAAAATATTGGCAAACATCTCTGCTAAAGCTAAATGGGTAACTTTTGCAGTGTTTTCGGCTGTCAGAATTGTGCAAACGGATAAAAACATTACAATGCTACTGTCTGGACAATGTTGTGAAACATAGGGAGTGCAGACAGATTGTCTAAAAAGAAAGAACTCGATTATGGATTGCAAGCCTCAAATATAGATGTGAATAAGGTCAATAACATGTAAATATGCTCATTTAGCACCAGACATGTACTTCACATTGAATATATTTTCACCTGTTTTAGATGTTTTTTTTTAAAATACATTGCTTAGTGGCGAAGTTGGTAGAGTGGCCGTGCCAGCAATCGGAGTGTTGCTGGTTACTGGGGTTCAATCCCCACCTTCTACCATCCTAGTCACGTCCGTTGTGTCCTTGGGCAAGACACTTCCCCCTTGCTCCTGATGGCTGCTGGTTAGCGCCTTGCATGGCAGCTCCCGCCATCAGTGTGTGAATATGTGTGTGAATGGATGAATGTGGAAATACTGTCAAAGCGCTTTGAGTACCTTGAAGGTAGAAAAGCGCTATACAAGTATAACCCATTTATCATTTATTTATTTATATATAAGGGCAAGTTACTTTAGCATGACAAGATGACATTCGCATATCTTCCTTGCTTTCCTCGCAGAGTGTAAACAGACAATTACATTTATAGTTTTTAATGTCTGTTGCTGCATAAACAAGAATTCTCATTAAGTATGAGAAGCTGACCGGAAATTACTGAAATAAATATAAATTATTAGGGCTGTCAAAATTAAAGAGTTAACTCTTAATTAATTAATTACAAAAAAGTATCACATTAATCATGAACACACTTCAATTACCGTATTTTTCGGAGTATAAGTCGCACCTGCTGAAAATGCATAATAAAGAAGGAAAAAAACATATATTAGTCGCACTGGAGTATAAGGCGCATTTTTGGGGGACATTTATTTGATAAAACCCAACACCAAGAATAGACATTTGAAAGGCAATTTAAAATAAATAAAGAATAGTGAACAACAGGCTGAATAAGTGTACGTTATATGAGGCATAAATAACCAACTGAGAACGTGCCTGGTATGTTAACGTAACATATTATCATTCAAATAACTATAACATATAGAACATGCTATACGTTTACCAAACAATCTGTCACTCATAATCGCTAAATCCGATGAAATCTTATACGTCTAGTCTCTTATGTGAATGAGCTAAATAATATTACTTGATATTTTACGGTAATGTGTTAATAATTTCACACATAAGTCGCTCCTGAGTATAAGTCGCACCCCCCGGCCAAACTATGAAAAAAACTGTGACTTATAGTCCGAAAAATACGGTAATCATTTTAGTTTGACCGTACAAGCTCTTTTTCTTTAACCGCTATAAGGTCAGTGATCAGGTCAATGCATACGTAAGCTGACAAATTTCACTTCAAAACACAGCCAGAAAGACCATTTGATAAAACTGTTCCCAGGTTTTGAACAAATAAATTACATGCGTTCAAGTAAAATGTTTAAAAACGTTCCTGGATAACATTCTGACAATAAAATTGCATTTGTGTACAAATACTGGGGACTTTTCTAAAGAAAATTTAAATTCTGCAAGGGAGTAATCGCCCTTGATTAATCAAAATAGATTCCAAATTCCAAAATGTACTTAGTCTGAATTTAAAAAAAAAAAAAAAATCCTTTGACAGTATATACATATACGTACATATACACACACATATACTGTATATAATATATATATATACATATATATATATACATACACACACATATATATACATACATACATATATATGTATACATATACATACTGTATACACTGTATATATACATACATATATACATGCATGCACACGCTTAGACTTTTTTTAAGCCCTGAGAATACCCTGACAACAAAACAAAAGCCCCTGGCTTCACTTGATTCTGCAGCAAACAGCCAATTAACTAACATGCTTACTAACAGATAAACTAACTTTATCCGGTACCAACATATTGGTATGGAGACAACCATACAACCCTAATATACACACACATGTACATACGTGTATGTGCATAAATGTGTGTGTGTGTGTGTATATATATATATATATATATATATATATATATATATATATATATATATATATATATATATATATATATATATATATATATATATATATATATATATATATATGGTAAAGTTTTTCCATTTACAGTAATACACTGTATAAACAACAAACATAGATTTTTGGGTGTAATACAGGCAGCTGACAGAATTTATAAAAAACAGTGGTAGTTTCTTCAATTTACAGTAATATGCTGTAAAAAATACCATACATTTGACCTTAAAATTATTTTTTTAGAAAGTATGTTCATATAATATTTGTTGCAATATTGGATACTATAAAGTTTAAAAAGGTATGCAATTTCACGCAGTACATATATTTTTTTTCTTTCATGGTTAAAATGAATACATTTAGTAAGAAAATATAAAGGTACTTAATCGACGGATTTTATTTCCAGGCATTGGTGGCCCCCGGCCCGGGCCTTGAGTTTGACACCTGTGTTCTCGAACAACACCAACCAACCAACAACTGCAAAAGACCTTTTCTGGGTTTGCATCATCAATTACCAAAGAAGTATAAAACTGCATATTTTTCTCGTCCGGATGTGCAGTGACCAACAAATAAACTCCATCCACATCTGCACAAACTAACTTGGAGAACAAGTATTTCCCCCCACTGTGTCTGTGTTTGGCAACACAACAATAGCAGCATGTGTTGGCGGAATATAAGCTCTTGTTGTCGAAGCATTTTTGTGGCCTTTACACTTTTGAAAGGCAAACTTCATTTTTTTTTTTTTTTTGCAAGAAAAACAAACAAACGTGACTTTATGCTTGAAGCTTGTTAGCGTGCATGTGTCGCTAATGCTACAGTGCTGACCCTAATTAGTGCAATATGTGTTGGCGCCAAAAGACCCTCTGTGTGTGTGTTTATTGGAGAAGGGGGCGGGGGGGATGCAGGCACGTGTGAGGGACCACGCGTGTGTTGAGGAGGCTGAGTGGGTGTGGGTGTGGGTGGGTTCTCAGTGTCGTCCCTATTAAAAAAGGGCAGATCAGATCCAACATGAGAGAGCGTCAAGATGATCAACTTGTTCACGTTCCTGGTGGAGAAGCTCTCCCTCCTCTGCAACCTCAAAGTCTTCTTCGCGGCCACGTCCGTGCAGGGGCCCGACAGACCCACGCAGCGTGGACCCCCGCTGCGCAGGGGGGACCTGCTGGAGGTGCCCAGGACCCTCTTCACGCACTTCGGCATCTACCTGGGCGACAACAAGGTGGCGCACCTCATCCCGGATATCCTCCCCATGCTCACCCACGACCGCCGGCTGCTCCGCTCCGTGGTGACCAACAAGCGGCTGATCGTGGGCTGCGTGTACAAGTGCGCCTCGGTGCGAGTGGACACGCTGGAGGACTTCGCGTACGGCTCGCGAATCCTGGTGAACCGCATGGACGGCGGCGCCGCGGCGAAGGCGCTGCCCGGGGAGGAGGTGGCTCGCAGGGCGGAGGCTCTGGTGGGCAGCGTGCCCTACAGTCTGCTGTGGAACAACTGTGAGCACTTTGTCACCCACTGCAGATACGCAAGCGCGGCCAGCAGGCAAACCGAGCAGGTACGGTCACAACATTAGGCACACCTAAGTTCAATCAGTCAATCAAAGCGTATTTATATAGCCCTCAATCACAAGTGTCTCAAAGGGCTGCACAAGCCACAAAAGTTAGAGTACCAATGATTGTCACATACACTCACACTAGGTTTGGTGAGATTATCCTCTGCATTTGACCCATCACCCTCAACCCCTGGGAGGTGAGGGGAGCAGTGAGCAGCAGCGGTGGCCGCGCCCGGGAATCATTTTTGGTGATTTAACCCCCAATTCCAACCCTTGATGCTGAGTGCCAAGCAGGGAGGTAATGGGTGCCATTTTTATAGTCTTTGGTGGAGATGTCCGATAATGGCTTTTTTGCCGATATCCGATATTGTCCGACTCTTAATTACCGATTCCGATATCAACCGATACCGATATATACAGTCGTGGAATTAACACATTACTATGCCAATCCGTGTCTGTCAAAATTGACAGGGTTCTTATTTTTCTATCAACGTCTCTGCTGTACCACGTCCGACAGCTGTCACAATTGATAGGGTTTTTGCTTTTCTCTTGACATCTGTTATTTTGTCTCTGATAGTTGTCAAATATGATAGGGTTCTTGCTTTTCTCTTAAGGTCTCTGCTAGAGATGTCCGATAATGGCTTTTTTGCCGATATCCGATATTACGATATTTTCCAACTCTTAATTACGATTACGATATCAACCGATACCGATATATACAGTCGTGGAATTAACACATTATTATGCCGAAATTTTGTTGTGATGCCCCGCTGGATGCATTAAACAATGTAACCAGGTTTTCCAAAATAAATCAACTCAAGCTATGGAAAAAAATGCCAACATGGCACTGCCATGTTTATTATTGAAGTCACAAAGTGCATTATTTTTTTTTAACATGCCTCAAAACAGCAGCTTGGAATTTGGGACATGCTCTCCCTGAGAGAGCATGAGGAGGTTGAGGTGGGCGGGGTTGAGGTTGTGTGTGGGGGCGGGGGGGGGGGGTGTATATTGTAGCGTCCCGGAAGAGTTAGTGCTGCAAGGGGTTCTGGGTATTTGTTCTGTTGTGTTTATGTTGTGTTACGGTGCGGATGTTCTCCCGAAATGTGTTTGTCATTCTTGTTTGGTGTGGGTTCACAGTGTGGCGCATATTTGTAACAGTGTTAAAGTTGTTTATACGGCCACCCTCAGTGTGACCTGTATGGCTGTTGACCAAGTATGCTTTGGATTCACTTGTGTGTGTGAAAAGCCGTAGATATTATGTGACTGGGCCGGCACGCAAAGGTAGTGCCTTTAAGGTTTATTGGCGCGCTGTACTTCTCCCTACGTCCGTGTACACAAAGGTGTTTTAAAAAGTCGTACATTTTACTTTTTGAAACTGATACAGATCATTTCCGATATTACCTTTTAAAGCATTTATCGGCCGATAATATCGGCAGTCCGTTATAATCGGACATCCCTAGTCTTTGGTATGACTCGGCCGGGGTTTGAAATCACGACCTACCGATCTCAGGGTGGACACTCTAACCACAAGGCCACTGAGCAGGTTGCCCTTCCTTCCCAGCAGGCACAAGACATCAAAACAATGTTGAGAACTTGTTGAATTAGGTATTGACGTTGGAACAACTTGCTTTTTGGCAATGTTTAATCAATGTTGGGTTCTGACATTGATTTGACCATTGACATTTGGTCAATTTTCCAACCAACAAGGTGGATCCAACTTTAGACATCAACGTTGTCTAAATTTACAAATACAACTATTTTGCAACATTGTTTAGAAGTCAGTTGTTAAAAACATATGTATAATCAACATTGTATCAATGTCTTGTACCCGCTGGGTTATAATTGCAAATATTAAAATAATACTGCTATTCGTGTGTGCCGTAAACATTTTGGTTTGTGCCGTGACGGTTTTTAAGTTATACGAAAATAAATTTTCTGACTAGTGACGTCATCCAGCCCCCCAGAATCTCCTCTATAACTTGTTCCATTGGTTTGCACTACAAAGATTTTTAGGTTAACTATTATAGTTGTAATGTTATTAATGTGTTATTATTCATAACCACCTTGTCAAAACCTCCCCAAACTTGTCCCATTCATTTGTGCTACTTTTTTTGTCTATTATATTTTTATGTTATTAATGTGTTATTACTCATAACCAATCCTGCAGCACTTCGTCAAAATCTCTCCAGACATGTCCCTAACGTTTTTGTCTAACTACTATCATTTTTTTGGTTATGTTATCAACGTGTCAAATTCTCCCCAACTGGTCCCAGACGTTGGTGCTGCATTTATTTGTCTAACTGTTATAGTTTTTATGTTATGGAGCTGGTTCTAAATAATACCTTGTTAATAGCATAAAAACTATAGATTTTATTGACATTTTTCTAGCACAAACGTAGCAAAAACCTTTGGGATAAATTTGGGGAGATTTTGACAAAGTGTAGGGGCTGTTATGAATAATAACACGTTAATAACATAAAAACTAGAATAAAAAAAGGCTGGAGCGCAAACCATAAACATTAGGGACAAGTTTGGGGAGATTTTGCCAAGGTGAGGGGATGGTTATGAATAATAACACGTAAAAACATAAAAACTACAGTATAATAGTAAGACCAAAAAAAATCCAGCATAAACCAGCACAAACGTAGCACAAACAAATGGGACTAGTTTGGGGAGATTTTGACAAAGTGCAAGGGCTGTTGTGAATAATAACAATCTAATAACAAAACAACTATTATAATTACACATAAAAAAATTGCAGCACAAATGTGAGGGACAAGTTTGGGGAGATTTTGACAAGGTGGAGCCTTGTTATGAATAATAACACATTAACATAAAAACTAAAATAAACAACAACAAAAACAACTGGAGTGCAAATCATAACAGGTGTAGCACAAACATGAGGGACAAGTTTGGGGAGATTTTGCCAAGGTGAGGGGGTGGTTATGAATAATAACACGTTAGTAACATAAAAACTACAGTATGATAGTTAGACCAAAAAAATTGCAGCATAAACCAGCACAAACGTAGCACAAACAAATGGGACAAGTTTGGGGAGATTTTGACAAAGTGCAAGGGCTGTTATGAATAATAACACGTTAACATAAAAACTAAAATAAACAAAACAAAACTGGAGCGCAAACCATAATAGAATAGAATAGAAAGTACTTTTTTGATCCCTGGGGGAAATTCAGCACCACAGTTCGCTCACAATAGACAATAAGTACTACCGTATTTTTCGGAGTATAAGTCGCTCCGGAGTATAAGTCGCACCGGCCGAAAATGCATAATAAAGAAGGAAAAAAACATATATAAGTCGCACTGGAGTATAAGTCGCATTTTTTGGGGACATTTATTTGATAAAACCCAACACCAAGAATAGACATTTGAAAGGCAATTTAAAATAAGTAAAGAATAGTGAACAACAGGCTGAATAAGTGTACGTTGTACGACGCATAAATAACCAACTGAGAACGTGCCTGGTATGTTAACGTAACATATTATGGTAAGAGTCATTCAAATAACTATAATATTTGGAACATGCTATACGTTTACCAAACAATCTGTCACTCCTAATCGCTAAATCCCATGAAATCTTATACGTCTAGTCTCTTACGTGAATGAGCTAAATAATATTATTTGATATTTTACGGTAATGTGTTAATAATTTCACACATAAGTCGCTCCTGAGTATAAGTCGCACCCCCGGCCAAACTATTAAAAAAACTGCGACTTATAGTCCGAAAAATACGGTATACAGCATTATTCACATGTGAATAATATAAATATATTATACATAATGTGGTGGATATACACACACAGGACACTTATTAATTATTACGGTTATAATTCACTGCGTTCTAGCCCATGTTTACTTGCATAGGTGCAAAGGTGCTTTTACTTTGAAGTGTTGAGACACACCTCTGTGGTGCTGACGTAATTACCGGTGCGACAGGTTTGTTGTTGTTGTGTTGTTCTCTCTGAAAATAAACGGAGTGTTACTTGGCTCTCCAAAGAGGAATAAATCTCCGTCGTTTCTCTGCCTACACTCCTACATTGGTGACCCCTTTTTACTCTTGGACGTTTCCAGAGTTTACTGAACATGTCTGCTACACTAAAGTTGCCCGACTTTTGGGAAGGGAACGCAACTGCGTGGTTCGCACAGGCGGAGGCTCAATTCGCCATCAAAGACATTACGGCGGACGAAACAAAGTTTTATCATGTGGTGGCGTCCCTTACAAGCTCGACTGCGGGGAGAGTGGTGAGTCTGCTAGAACGTCCTCCTGCACGCAACAAATACGCCGCTCTGAAGGCGCATCTACTGGAGACCCCCCTGTACATTCAGTGCGTCGGGAAACGCACCGGCCGCCACCTATTAGCAGCCGTGGGTGACGGCCGTACCAGCGGCTTGCTGTTTATTACTGACTCCCTCTCCGGTCGTCGCTTTCTTTGTGACACAGGTGCCCATATGAGTGCGCTGCCAGCATCAGCCACAGACATTCGCGCAGGGCCGTGTGGCCCCCCCCTTCTGGCCGCAAATGGCAGCACAATCCACACCTTTGGCACACGCACTGTGACAGTGAGTTTTGCTGGTCAGCGTTTTACCTGGGATTTTGTGTCAGCGAAGGTGTCCACTCCCCTGTTGGGTGCTGATTTCTTGTTTGCCAACAAGCTTCTAGTGGATGTGAGGAACCGCCGCCTCGTCCATGCTGAAACATTCGGCTCATTTCCCTGTGAACACAGTGACACTGCCCCGACGAAGCTGTCCAGTGCCCTCTCGCCCGCTGATGACTTTTCTCACCTCCTCAAGGAGTTCTCAGACATCACCGCACCTACCTTCTCCTCCGCCTCCGCCAAACATGGTGTGTTGCACTACATCTCCACCAATGGCCCGCTTGTGCACGCCAAAGCCCGGCGCCTTGACCCACACAAGCTCAGTATCGCAAGAGCTGAGTTCGACGCCATGGAACGCCTTGGCATCGTCCGCCGGTCGAACAGTCCCTGGGCCTCCCCCCTTCACCTGGTGCCAAAGCCCAATGGTGGTTGGCGCCCGTGCGGCGACTACCGACGCCTTAATGCTTTCACTACGCCGGACCGGTACCCTATTCCACACATCCATGACTTTTCTGCCCACCTGGCGGGTGCGTCTATTTTTTCTAAAGTGGACCTCGTCCGGGGCTATCACCAGGTACCAGTTCAGCCTCAGGACATTCCCAAAACAGCGGTGATTACCCCATTCGGGCTTTTTGAGTTTCTACGGATGCCATTCGGACTAAAAAATGCTGCCCAGACCTTTCAGCGATTGATGGACACGGTGCTGCGTGATTTGTCATTCGTTTTTGTCTACCTGGACGATATCCTAGTGGCCAGCACGTCTGAGGCAGAGCACCTATCACACCTGCGTCTTCTCTTTAGTCGTCTCCAGCAGCACGGCTTGATCATCAACCCAGCGAAATGCCAGTTTGGACTGTCTTCCATGGATTTCCTGGGCCACCACATCACTACAGCAGGGGCGATTCCTCTGCCGTCAAAGGTGGAGGCAGTGTTGGGGCTTCCGCAGCCTCACACTGTCAAGGCTCTACAAGAGTTCTGCGGCATGGTCAATTTTTACCACCGTTTTGTGCCTCGGGCTGCCGACCTTATGCGCCCCCTATACAGCGCTCTCAAGGGTAAAAAAACTTCTAAGCATGCCCTTTCTTGGTCCACGGACATGTTGGCAGCTTTCTCTGCTACAAAGGATGCACTCGCGGACGCAACTATGCTGGCTCACCCGGTGCCTGACGCCCCTGTTGCTCTGACCACGGACGCCTCAGACTATGCTGTTGGTGCTGTTCTCCAGCAGTTGGTCAATAGTGTTTGGCAACCTCTCGCTTTTTTCAGCCGCCAACTTAGGTCCAGTGAGCAGAAATATAGCACTTTTGACCGTGAACTCCTCGCCCTGTATTTAGCCATCCGTCATTTCCGTTTCCTGCTGGAAGCCCGTCCGTTCACTGCCTTTGTGGATCACAAGCCTTTGACCTTCGCCATGGCCAAGGTGTCGGAACCATGGTCTGCCAGGCAACAGCGCCACCTAGCTTTTATTTCTGAATTTACCACTGACATTAAACATGTGTCAGGAAAAGACAATCCCGTGGCTGACTGCTTCTCCCGTGTGGTCATTGGTGCTGTCCACCTTGGAATAGACTATGCCCGAATGGCTGTGGACCAAGTTTCGGACCCCGACATTCAGGCGTACAGAACAGCGGTCACTGGCCTCCAGTTGGCGGACGTCCCGTTCGGCGATGCCGGCACAACGCTGCTCTGCGACGTATCTCTGGACCTGCCCCGTCCTGTGGTGCCGCAGGTCTGGAGACGGCAAGTTTTCGACGCCATACATGGCCTCTCGCACCCAGGCAGCAAGCCGTCACAGCGTCTCGTGGCAGCAAAGTTTGTCTGGCATGGCCTCAAGAAGGACATTCGCGACTGGGTCAGGACCTGTGTGGAATGCCAACGCGCTAAGATCCATCGCCATGTTAAGGCCCCGTTGGAGCAGTTTGCAGTTCCCGAAAGGCGTTTTGACCACGTCAACGTTGACCTGGTGGGACCCCTTCCTCCCTCCAGGGGATTTACTCACCTTCTGACTATGGTGGACCGGACCACCCGTTGGCCGGAGGTTGTCCCACTGTCGGCAACGACATCAGCTGATGTGGCCCGGGCCTTCATTGGTACCTGGGTCGCCCGGTATGGTGCCCCATCTGACCTTTCGTCTGATCGTGGCCCCCAGTTTACTTCCGAGCTCTGGAATACTGTTGCCTGTCAGTTGGGTGTCTCACTCCACCGCACTACAGCATACCACCCTCAAGCAAACGGCATGTGTGAACGTTTTCACAGGGACATGAAGGCCGCCCTTAAGGCTTCTCTCACAGACGACGGCTGGGTCGACAAGCTCCCGTGGGTGATGCTGGGGATTAGAACTGCGCCTAAGGAGGACCTCCTGTCTTCCTCAGCGGAGTTAGTTTATGGCCAGACCCTCAGAGTCCCAGGTGAATTTATACCCCGCACTACAGTCCCCTGGTCTGCTTCTGACCAGCGGCGTAGCCTCATGGACACTGCCCGTACCTTCCTACCAGTCCCGACCTCGCACCACTGCTTGCCCCAGGTGCACATTCCCCCTGACCTGCGAGCAGCGGGGTACGTGTTCATCCGCCACGATGCCCATAGGGGGCCCTTGCAACCACCATACGACGGTCCTTATCGGGTTGTGGAGGCTGGGGATAAGACATTTGTCATTGACATTGGGGGCAGACTGGATCGCGTCTCAGTGGACCGGCTGAAGCCAGCCCACCTGGATTTGGGCCGTTCAGTTGAGGTGGCTCAGGCACCACGTCGCGGTCGACCCCCACACTGCCAAACGACGTCTGCTCGCCGTCAGCAGCCGGCTGTCACCCTCCCGCTTCACCCCCCTCCACCTGCCCAGGAGCTTCGGAATTGCTTTGGGCGGGTCATTCGGGTCCCTGGTCGTTTCACTGGGCCAGTTCTTGTGAATTCTGGGGGGACGTGTGTGGTGGATATACACACACAGGACACTTATTAATTATTACGGTTATAATTCACTGCGTTCTAGCCCATGTTTACTTGCATAGGTGCAAAGGTGCTTTTACTTTGAAGTGTTGAGACACACCTCTGTGGTGCTGACGTAATTACCGGTGCGACAGGTTTGTTGTTGTTGTGTTGTTCTCTCTGAAAATAAACGGAGTGTTACTTGGCTCTCCAAAGAGGAATAAATCTCCGTCGTTTCTCTGCCTACACTCCTACAATAACAGGTATAGCACAAACATTAGGAACAAGTTTGGGGAGAGTTAATAACATAAAAACTTCAGTATAATAGTTAGACCAAAACATTGCAGCATAAACAAGCACCAACGTAGCACAACCAAATGGGAAAAGTTTGGGAAGATTTTATGTGTGTGTGCAATAATGGGGGATCTGGGTCATCGGGGTACTGTTTTTGAGTTTGTAAAGCACTTTGTGTTGCATTTCTTTTAAGTATGAAACGTGATTTATTAATAAAGTTTGATTTGATTTGACTAGTCAAAAAATATAATTTAGAATAACTTAAATCAATAACGGCACAAACAAAAATGTTCATGGCACAAACCGGCACAAACAAATGCGATGTTTAAGCAACATTTATCACATTTATAATTCTGATACACAAGTGTAAAAAGAAGTTACCCGCTCTATGTATACTACAAATGAAAACTGACATGATTGGACATTCAGAGGGATGTGACTGTACACTCGCCGGTCACAACATTAGGTACACAGACCTATCTTACAACCCTTTTTCAATGTTGATGATGTGCATTTATTATGAATAAAATGTTATGGCAAACGCAAAAATGTTGTTTAATTTTTTTTATTCGTAAAATACGCATTGAGCCAATAACGTGTGTTTTATCTGATTGACTCGATTAGTCAAACAAACTAATCCAAATAATACTCTGTCCTTGTTCCCTAATAGAAAGCAATAGAAACAGATATAATCTGTTCCAGGGCCAAACCGTCGCCATCACGAAACCCTTTTTTAACTGTCATACACAAGCGTAAAAAGAGGTTGACAACAAATTGAAATAAACTGAATTGATTGGACACAACATTTGCTAACACCAGAAACCACAGTCTTCACCCCTGGCAAAGATGATGCAATCAGCAGATTTGGAGGATGTTCTTTCAGTTGTTTAGTTTTGAAGAAGAAAACAAACAGATAACAGACATTACACTAAACTAAAATAATTTAAAATGGAAACTTTCTGGCCTTAAGAAACACTTAAAATAAATCAAGAATATACGTTGTTGTAGTCAGTAACAGTTTCATTATTAGATCAAACAGAGTAAAACAATTATGGAATCGCTTAATTCTGAGTTTAAAATTATGCAATCACCATGTACATTTTCATTTCTTAGCTAACACCTGCAACAGATTAAATCTGTTCATTAGTCTTCAGTTAAAAAGAAGTGTTCACACCTTGGAGAGCTGTTGTACCAGGTGGATTGACACGAATCATGGCTCCGACACGAGAGATATCAATTGAAACAAAAGAGAGGAATATCAAACTTCTTCAAGAAGGTAAATTTATCACACAATGTTGCAAAAGATGTTGATTGTTCACTGTCAGTTGTGTCTAAAATCTGGACAACATCATAAGGAAGTTGTAAAAGGCAAGCATACTGGTTGACCAAGGAAAACATCAAAGCATCAAGACAGAAAACTTCAAGCATTATGTCTTGAAAACAGAAAATGAAGAACAAATGGGAAACTGGAGTCACCATCTGTGACTGAACTTTAAGAAAGTGCCTAAAGTAGATGGGATTTAAATACAGAAAAGCTCATCAAAAACCATCATTAACATCTAAACATAAGTAACAAGGTTCCAATGGGTTAAGGCATAGCAATGGTGGACTATGGATGACTGGATGAAAGTCATATTCAGTGATGAATCGCAAATCTGCGTTGAGCAAGTTGATGATGCTGGAACTTATGTTTGGTGCCGTTCCAATGAGATTTATGAAGACAACTGCCTGAAGAAAACATGCACATTTCTACAGTCATTGATGGTATGGGGCTGCATGTCTACAATGAGATCAGGGGTGATGGGTCAAATGCAGAGAATAATTTCGCCACACCTAGTGTATCTGTGACAATCATTGGTAATTTAACTTTTTAATAAATGCACCAGTTTACTTGGACATTTTGGACACTTTTCTGATTCCATCAATGGAAATTATGTTTGGGGATGATGACATTATGTTCTATGTGATAAAACATCTACCCATAGAGCACAAACTGTAAAAAAAATTCATTGGAAAAAAGATACATAAGGTCAATACCAGGGCCTGCAAATAGTCCTGATCTCAATCCAATGTAAAATGTGTGGTGGAAATTGAAGACAATAATCCATGACAACAGCAATCAGAGCAAGTTGGAGCAAGACTGATAAAGAGTTCTGTCACTTGTTAAATCCATGCCTCAGAGACTGCAAGCTGGTATAAAAGCCAGAAGTGGTGCAACAAAGTACTAGTGGTGTGTTGGAGTGATTTGTTGGTTTGTTTGTTTATTATGATTCAATAATATTCACTCAGAATTAAGTACTTCCTTTTTTTTTTTAACTCTGCTTGATCTAAAACAGAAACTGTTACTGACTACCACAATTCATATTCTGTAGTTATTTTAATGGTTCTTAAAGCCAGGAAGTTGTCATTTCATGAAATGACTATAGTTTTGTGTCATGTAGAAAATTAAACACCTGAATGTACTTCATCCAGGACTAGTGATTCCAAAAAAAATGTAGGGGTTGTAGTAATGTACATAATAAAAGTATATCAAATGTATCTGAAATGTATATATTTGAGAGAAAAAGTAACATTGCAAAAATAAAGTAAAAAATAATCATGTCAAATTTCCCACAAAAACGTGAACAGTGTTACCTCAGCAGCACTGGACTTTCAGCAGGTATACATTTATGTTTGTACTATTAATATTATTACAATTGTATTCTAGTAACATTCAAACTTTATTGCTGTATTATGATTTTATTTTAATCATACGTTTTTATGATTTCCTCCTTGAGATGTTCCAGTTATCTTCTTTATTTGTGCATAATAATGACTTTAATCTTGTATTATTACATCAATCTGAAAAAAATAAAACTTCATTCTTGCAACATGCTTTCTTTTTAACAACCTTCCATCATTCTTCCTGTAAAATGACATTGCTCTCAAAAAATCCAGACATCCTTTTTAAATATCATGACTTACTTCTTTTAACCGTAAAATCGTATTCAGCAAATATACGTTCGCAACATTCAGATTTAGTTTTTGCAACATTCCAAATTTCTCTTTATGCCAGCAAATGTATTTCTTGAAATATTATATATACAGTATTTGTAGTTTTTCAGTTTTATTTACAAAAATAAAAAATGTATGCTTCCAACATTACTTTATTCTTGTAGTAATCTGATTTTCTAACTGTAATACTATTTCATTAATATGATGACTAACCCCCATTATTGTAGTTTTTTTTAGTTTGTTTTCAAATACCACCACAGACAACACTTGGCTCTCCAAATACTACCATAGTGACCAAAATACAGTAGCGTAGTAGGCCTAAGTATTCATTAAAAACAAGGCAGAGGTTTATTTAACAATATTTTTGGCCACTGTAACATTACACTCAGTTTGAACAGTAACACTTGGTTTGATATTTAATTAAGTGGTTCTTTGGCATACCACCAGATGAAGCCAGCCTACACAACAGTTTGAGAATCCCTGCAGTAAACAATATGATTTGAAATAATTTAAGTAAAAATGTCCCAAAACTATGCTATGCTATTGTTGTATTTGTTGCCATGGTATTGCTATGTGATAAATAACTTGCTATTTCCACCCCTTCTAGTTCTGCGAGTACCTGAAGTCACTCATCAGAGACCAGCGCAGCATCTTGGTCACTGGAATGCTCGGCATCGTCTCCATTGTCTTTTTCGGCATGGCTCCTTCCACGACGTTACCCACAATCCTTATTCCCTTCACTCTGTGGATGGCAGGATGACTTAAAATACCCTGACTGAAAATATGTCGCTTACTATGTTAATAGTTTGCTATGTGCCTTGTAGTTTGTCTAAACTTGAAGTTAGTGCATCATCTAACACAGTTTCTAATGATATTTCTTGCTGTAATGACAATAACTGGCTTATTTCTTCAGCATTATAGTGGATATTTTTTTAGTTGTGTACAATATTGCGATGTAAATAATAAAAATGTTATTTTTACCTGTCTGTCTTGTCCTCAATAATTGGAAACACTCACAAATATTACTACAAAGTGCTGAATAACCATTAGAAGTCTCCCAACAAAAGCAGTTTATCTGATGGCTCAATATCTCTGACCTTTTTGCAATATAAGGATTTTCCAGCCGCTCCTAATGAGGACCCTTGACCTTAATACCTTGGAAATTAGGCCTGAATCTCGCATTCCAGATACGCTGGAAAGTTCTTAGAGAAAGCTCCTTTATTTGAGTCATACTGAGATGTTGGAAAATATAAATCTAAGCCGACTAACTTCCCCGGCACCCGCCCACGTGCCCCATAAATAAAAGGCTCAGGTGTCGAGCTGGTCGCCGCACACCGCCGGGCATCATGTTCCTCTTCCAGCTTCTCAACTTTTTCTTCAGCACCTCCGAAACGGAGGACTCCTCCAAGTATGACCTCTCCCTCTACAAGCGTGGAGACCTGCTGGAGGTTCCCCGCACCTTGTTCACCCACTTCGGCATCTACTTGGGCGACAACCGCGTGGCCCACCTCATCCCGGACATCCTGCCCGTCATCTCCAGGAACAAGTCGGCCATAGCCAAGATGGTCACCAACAACCGGCTTTTGATGGGGGTCATCGCCAAGGTGGCCAGCGTGAGGGTGGACTCGGTGGTGGACTTTGCGTACGGCTCGGAGATCTTAATCAACCACATGGACATTGTGTGCAGCCAGCCCCCACTGGATGGGGACGAGGTGGCCAGGAGGGCGGAGAAGCTGCTGGGCTCAGTCACCTACAGCTTGCTGTGGTACAACTGTGAACACTTCGTCATGTACTGCAGATACGGAATGGCCATCAGCTACCAGACATACCAGGTACTTCAAGACCACACATCCTCTATTACTACAGTACTTCCGCCAAGTCGTCACATTGCAGTGTAATAGTTTGCGTAAACAAAGATAACTGACAGTCTTTGACGAAACCAACGTACATACTTTTGTAAACATACTGTGGTAGCAGTCCTCAACAAACCCTATGAACAAACCTTTTGTGAACACTGAAGACCATTCAGTTTTGGACCACCTTAACATACAGTGTTGTAACTATTTAAGGGTCGTAATGTAAACTTTTTGTAAACAATATATAAAGTCTTCCATCAACTTATTTTTCCTTTTTAGAAAAATCAAAGTCAATTTTACAATCTTAAAACAAACAGTAAGGGTTTTGACTATTCAGGACTCTTGGACGGAGAAAATTTAGAGTTCAATGAACCTTGCGGACGTGTTTTCGCAAACAGATTACAGCAGACGTGTCCAAACTTTTCCCACCGAGGGTCGCCTTCAGAAAAAATGGAATGATGTTGGGGGCTTCTTTGGTATTTTGTACATTAAACGTCAATATATGCTAAGCTATCTGAAAAAAACGTCAACGTTAGCTTTGTGTTGTAGGTGACAAAAAAAAATCTGTGAAAATTTGTGTAAAAATAACAAGTTGATTTATGGGATTATCATGCCTATACAAAGATTAATCACACAATTGCTCGTTTACCTTCAAATCTATTCAACAATAAAATGGCATTTGTGTCCAATTATTGGGGTCGTTTTTAATTGAAACTATGCAAGTAAGTAATACAAATTGTAATAATAATCGCCCAATAATCCAAAACTACAAGTGTGATTAATAAAAAAACAAACACTATTTGACAGCACATACCTCATTGATATTACATTTATAAAACATTTTTTAAATCCATCAAAGGTCAATAAAAAACCAGCCCAGGGTCAAAAGTTTCCCCCGGGCCGCACTTTGGACACACCTGGATTAGAGTGTTCATTGAATCTAATATACATATTTTCTTAAACATCAAAGACAATTTTCAGCAACAGCAAATTTTTAACAAATTAAGTGTTTGACAAACCTAGAGTGCTTCTTTGTAATCAAATTAGAGTCAATAAATCTATTGTACGTTACTTTGACAAAAGTAACACACATGTTTTGGCTGACGATTATGTGTACTTTTTTTGTGAAAGTTTCATAGTTTTCAACAAACCTAACATGCGTAAACATCAAAGTCTTCAGTGAACCTGACAAACTTTTTTTGTAGACATGGAAGACAATTTAGAGTGTGCGACAAACCTAACGTGTTTTTGTAAACATTGGAACAAACCTAACGTATGTCTTCTGGTAAAACATCAGACAATATAGTCTTTAGGGATCACAACTTGTTTTTGTAAACATTAAAAGCAGTTTAGGTGTTCAATGATCGTAACGTGTTTACGTAAACATTGTAGGCAGTTCAAGTCTTTGGTGATCGTAACGTCTTTTTGTAAACGATAAAAGCCTTAATCGCAGTTGAAGTCTCTAAGGATTGTAAAATGTTTCCGTAAATATTAAATACAGTTTAAATGTTCTGTACAATGATCACAACGTGTTTACGTAAACATTAAAAGCTGTTTAAGTTTTCAGTGATCATAACAACTTTTCGGAACCAATAAAAGCAGTTTAAGTGTTCAATGATCATAACGTGTTTTCATACACATTAAAATCAGTTCACGTGTTCATTGACCATAATGTGTTTAATCAAACCTTAAAAGCAGTTTAAGTCTTCAGTGATCGTAACATATTTTCGTAAACATTAAGAGCGGTTCAAGTGTTCAATAATCGGAACGGGTTTTCGTAAACATTAAAAAGCAATTGAAGTTTTCAATGATCGTAACGTGTATACATAAACCTTAAAAACAGTTGAAATCTTTAGTGATCAGTTTAAGTATTCAGCAATTGAACGTGTTTTTGAAAACAAGACAGTTTCAATGTTCGTTATCGAATACATATTTTTTTGTAAACACTGATGGATTTTAGGTCTTTAGTGAACCAAACATACGTTTATAAAAAACATCAAAGGCAATTTAGTCTTCACTGTAAATTTTTGATCATTTTTAACTACAATTAACATTTTTTTTTTCAATAAAAGGCTTGAATTTTTTCTCAATTGATCCGAAAACAGATGAGATGATGTTCGCGTTGTGAACAAGTTGTGCATGCACACACAGGAAATAACATAAAAAAGCTAAATAATCACAGCCTTAAGAGTCCGTATCAAGCTACCTGTGGGGTGTTAGGAGGGGGAGGAGCGAGCCGGCCTAGCGCACGCTGCATGGCGCCTCGAGAGCAGGAGCACGAGGTCAAGCCATGGGTTGTTTTCAAGCATCGGGTGTGAAAAACAGATTATCGGCGGGTCCTGCATGGATCACAGTTGTTAGTCTAAATACTTTTAAGCCAGTCAGTCAAACTCTCTTCTGCAGTGACAAGCAGAAGAGTCTGTAAATATGGCAAGTGGCGCCCTCTGGAGCTTCCTCCCTTCACACGGTTGACTAACAAACTCTTCTCCCCACGTGTCCTCTCTGTAGTTCTGCACAACAGTTCGCAAGATCGTTTGCAGCCGGATGAGCTCGTACTTGACGGCGTTGTGCGGCGCGGCGGCCTTGCTGTGTTTGGGCTGTGCGACGCCGTTGACGGTTTTGTCCACCCTGCTGGTGTCGTTCACCATCTGGATGGCAGCCTAGTGGAGCCCTAAGGAGGAAAGACTTTGGTTTCACCGAAGATGCTTGCAGCGTTTTGTACTACTACACTATTTCCTATTCGTATATCTTATTTTGTATGCTACTCAGCCCCTCTTAGTCTGTCTTCATCTCAGCAGCCTCATTAAAAGACACATCTGGCCCAAATAAACTGGTTTTGACCTTTGGTTAATAATATATACTTTTTTTCTTTAAAAATTAATTTTTGGGAAAAATGCACATATTTTATGCTTTAATTTCCCTCAATTGGCAGTTTTTGGAACATTTGTGTTTGGTTTGTCTTCTTATTATTCCCTTTTGTCTAAGTTGCCATTTATGTCCTTGGACATTTCTTAATTGGCTTGAATGGCCTTACTGGTAGGGGACTATAGCGTCACCTGTTGCTCTTTGTGATGTCTGAGGGCGATGCATTCGATGATGCTGGTCCATTAAAACTGTATTTCTACTTAAATTGTTTTGAATAAAACTTAGCTTTTTATTTATGCAGGGTTTTTTTTTGTATCATTTTTAACCGCTGACACTGCTCTAATTAACATCTTTATGCAACTTGGATTTCAAGATACACATGTAATATAATTAGAGATGTCCGATTATATCGGACTGCCGATATAATCGGCCGATAAATGCTTTAAAATGTAATGTCGGAAGTTATCGGTATCGGTTTCAAAAAGTAAAATTTAAGTGAATACAAGTGAATGTAATCATACTTGGTCAACAGCCATACAGGTCACACTGAGGGTGTCTGTATAAACAACTTTAACAGTGTTACAAATATGCGCCACACTGTGAACCCACACCAAACAAGAATGACAAACACATTTCGGGAGAACATCCGCACCGTAACACAACATAAACACAAGAGAACAAATACCCCGAACCCCTTGCAGCACTAACTCCTCCGGGACGCTACAATATACACCCCAGCTACTCCCCAAACCTCAACCCCGCCCCCCTCCCAACCCCGCCCACCTCAACCTCCTCATGCTCTCCCTGTCCCAAATTTTAAGCTGTTGTTTTGAGTCATGTTAAAAAAAAATAATGCACTTTGTGACTTCAATAATAAATATGGCAGTGCCATGTTGGCATTTTTTTTCATAACTTTAGTTGATTTATTTTGGAAAACCTTGTTACATTGTTTAATGCATCCAGCGGGCAATCACAACAAAATTAGGCATATTAATGTGTTAATTCCACAACTGTATATATCGGTATCGGTTGATATTGGAATCTGTAATTAAGAGTTGGACAATATCGGAATATCGGATATCGGCAAAAAACCCATTATCGGACATCTCTAAATATAATACAGTGGCGGGCCGTGCGTTTCCCACAAAGACCTTCAGTGATGTCCGACTTCAATGATTACCTCTCAAAATACCATCATTTATGTCCCCACATGACCATTGCTGGAGAAATACTATACAGGAACACATTTACGCACTACTGGGCATTGTACAAAACGGGTTATTTTCTGGCGCATTTAAAAATCAATAAACCCGCAACAGCAATTAAAACATACCTTATGTGGTGCTGTCAAAATTAAAATTGCAAAAAACATTTTAAACGTGAAAAAATTAAGAAAAAAAATATCTGAACTCACACTTCACCGACAGCTGAGCTAGCTTCCGGAGTTGGCCGAGATGGTCTCACATGATGTAGTTTCTCTTTAAATATCCTTCTTGAAAATGGCCTTGCAAATATGTGTTTTGTCCCCCGGTCCGTGGGACAAATTTTCAAGCGTTGACCGGTCCGCAGCTACTAAAAGGTCTTAACCTTTTTGGAGGTACCAAACCCCACCAGTTTCATATGCGCATTCACCGAACCCTTCTTTAGTGAACATCCATCCATCCTTCCATTTTCTACCGCTTATTCCCTTCGGGGTTTCGGGGGGCACTGGAGCCTATCTCAGCTACAATCGGGCGGAAGGCGGGGTACACCCTGGACAAGTCGCCACCTCATCACAGGGCCAACACAGATAGATAGACAACATTCACACTCACATTTGAACAATATATATATATTTTTTTTTTCAAATTTAAGAAAAAGTCGTATGTTTTTTTATTGGTGCACAAAATGAGCCGTGCATGAACATCACCTTGTTCAAAGAACAAAACCAACACAGTGCATGAACTCACAACAAATTACACACCTTACACACATTACCATGAATTGATTAACGTGGACCCCGACTTAAACAAGTTGAAAAACGTATTGGGGTGTTACCATTTAGTGGTCAATTGTACGGAATATGTACTCTACTGTGTAAACTGTACTGTGTATTCTCTTCCTTTGCAATCTGCTAGTAAAAGTTTCAATCATTAAATCAAAAAACCTGCAAATCAGATGGACAATTAGAGGGAACATTGTTTGGGGGTATCCATAATAGGCTGATAGGGAGAAGTTTTTATTTACACGATAAGTCGGATGTCTCTTTACCTCCGTGGCAGAGGCTCCGCCGAACCCTTGAGGCCGACTCACCGAACCCCTAAGGTTCGATCGAACCCAGGTTAAGAACCACTGCTCTAGAGCAGTGGTTCTCAAATGCGCGTACCCCTGGGGATACTTGAAGGTATGCCAAGGGGTACGTGAGATTTTTTTTTAATATTCTAAAAATAGCAACAATTCAAAAATCCTTTATAAATATATTTATTGAATAATACTTCAACAAAATATGAATGTAAGTTCATAAACTGAACATCAAATCAAGTAGGCTAGTCCATTCATTACCATAAAGCCAGAGTTTCTCCCATGCCATGATGGTTTGACCCTCACTAAAATGTCTGTCAAAAAGAACTGTGAAAAGAAATGCAACAATGCAATATTCAGTGTTGACAGCTAGATTTTTTGTGGACATGTTCCATAAATATTGATGTTAAAGATTTATTTTTTTGTGAAGAAATCTATTAAATCTATTACAATCCCCAAAGAGTTCTTAATTAAGTTGATGATTACTTCTATGTGTAGAAATATTTATTTATAATTGAATCACTTGTTTATTTTTCAACAAGTTTTTAGTTATTTTTATATCTTTTTTTGCAAATAGTTCAAGAAAGACCACTACAAATGAGCAATATTTTGCACTGTTATACAATTTAATAAATCAGAAACTGATGACATAGTGCTGTATTTTACTTCTTTATCTCTTTTTTTCAACCAAAAATGCTTTGTTCTGATTAGGGGGTACTTGAATTAAAAACATGTTCACAGGGGGTACATCACTGAAAAAAGGTTGAGAACCACTGCTCTAGAGGGTCGCCAAAAAAATCTGTTATTGCTGTACTCGAGTGTAATACACTTCTCCACCACTTGTGGCAGTAATGACAATATCAAACAGAAGAAGTCTGGAACTTAAGTCACAGAGAAGTTTAAGCGCAAAAATTATGATTTAAGTAGTAAAGCTGTATTTTCATTTGCACTTTAATTTCATTGATAGTTTAGTTCACAAACATATTTAGTATCATTTATTTAGAATGCATTTATTTTAGCACACGTAATTGTATGTACATTTATTTTTCATCAGTTTTTATGAGTTGCTTCTTCTGCAGTATCAGCCTGACCAAAGTCTGGATAATAATCTTTGTGATTAACACATGGTTTCAAATCATTTGTCAAGGTTGTAAGTAGGTTAGATATAAATAAATGATAAATGGGTTATACTTGTACAGCGCTTTTCTACCTTCAAGGTACACAAAGCGCTTTGACAGTATTTCCACATTCACCCATTCACACACACATTCACACACTGATGGCGGGAGCTGCCATGCAAGGCGCTACCAGCAGCCATCAGGAGCAAGGGTGAAGTGTCTTGCCCAAGGACACAATGGACGTGACTAGGATGATAATCATTGATTAAAAATCAAGAGTCAGATTACTAATTCAGGGGTAATATTTGAGTGGGTCCTTGGAAAAGTTGAACCCCCAAGTAAAAAAAAGATGAGAACCCCTGCTTTACAAGACTGATTCTGAGAAAACGTAATAAACATTGCTTTCCCCCCCACAAAACAGCGCCATCTCCTGGATATGGTGAGCCACTGCTTCAAAAGAAGCACGGGAAGAAAATGTTGATACTGTTGTTACTTTAATGTGGTTACTTTTCTGTAACCACAGCACCATCTTGTGGCGAAACCTGGCATTAACTTTCTAAAGTCAAAAGAGTTCTCAACCTAACCCAGCCGGTACTCCTTTTCACTTGCATGAGAGTTAATCATGTTAAAATGTGACTTAAAACACTGCCTGGACCGTTAATAAAAGGTTTTGTGATGGCCACGGCTTGACCCTGGAACGGATTAATTCATTTCCCACCACATCAAGCTGATGACAGCAGTCGGGAACTTGGGCGCCACGCCGCGATGTAAAAAAAGTCAGGCTGTGATCAAGCTGCCAGCACTCAATGTTCGCCTTGAACCTGACTAACAGGTTCATGCTGTGAAATGGAAGCTGTAAACCTGCAGAGAAGCACAGACTATTGATTTAAGAGCGGCCAGTGAGGCTATCGACGCGCAGGTCGACCCCTACCTGGCTTTTGACCATCAAAAGGACACTATTAAAGTAGATTTACTGACTTCTGTGCTCATATTTCCATGTTTATCTGCTGTTTTATGGCACTTGTTTTGTGTTCGCGCAAGCAAGAGACTGTGATTCGTCACCCTGAAGGCCTCTTATTCCCCACATTGTTTTACTTTGAGTTCAAGCTTTTTTCTCATCTATTTTTATTTTTTCCCCCTGTTGGGTTTTGTGCCCAGACCGCAGCCTCAAAGGAAGTCGGGAGGACATTCTCTCAAGTTAATAATTGATTGTCTTGTTTACTCCAAAATGTACAAAAAAAAGGAAAAAAAAGGACACTATTGTTAAATAGGAGACATTATTGAATACAGTCAAACAAGGCAGTAATTAGCTAGAAGTTGAAATTAAATGTATTTTTCTTTAAATAGGAAAAAGCAGGGTGAATTTTCAAGCGCGCATGTTTATTTTTCTCCTCATCTGGCTCGTGTGATGCTGACAATAACGTCTTTGTTGCATCTTAATGAGCTGATCACCAACGTCAAATTTTCAACTCATTTGCATTCGGCTCAGTGCAGGAAGGCAATTTGGACAACTAATAGGGCTTCAAACCGTCCCTTCAGCGAAGCAAAGCAATCAGGGACGATAGCTAAACCCTTGTAATTAGCATAGCGTGTCCTCGTTTGAGTTCCTTCCGCTTCGCAGGCAATCCTTGCGCTCACGTTATGAACAGGAATCATGTTGTGGTAGTAATCTAAAGCAGTGACTTTTATCATCTGAGGCTGAACACGATGTGTTGGGATTGAGAAACATCCACGCCCCTTAGGAATAAATGGAAACAGAAATAATCTGTTTGGGGTCAAGCTTTGGCCTTCGATAAATTTACAGGCAATGTTTTTAAGTCACATTTGAAGGGTTTCCTGATACAGCTTCTTCACTTCCAATGCAGTACCAGCAGGAATCATACATACTTTTATTATTTTGTAGTGTGGAATGTTACAAAAAGTTTGATCAAGTGAGATGAGTCAAACAGAGAACAATGGAAGGTCTAAAAAACACTAAACTATCTATTGTTATATAATTGGAATGGACATTTTCTGTTTTTAAATTGAAGTAAAGTGGTAATTGTTTTTGATTAGTAATTCATTGAGTTAAACTAATGACAGTAAGTTGAATGACGTGGTTACTGGATGCTTTCTAATATGCTTCTGCCTTGTAGACAGTAATATGCAAATATAACTTATTGATACTTGGCTTATATTGACATATGTGCTGTTTTAGACGGCAATATTGTTCAATTCAGGACGCTTATTATGTATTTCTAGCTTGTGTGCTATTGTGTGCTTAGCTGTTGTGTAGCTGCAAGCTCCTAGTAGCCTATAGCCTACCATGTTTACATTTTCTAAATGACTTGACTAAGAATAAAAGACCAACTTTTGTGTGCTTATTGGAAGGCATTTATATGCTAAATGGCTGTGCTAAAGGTTTGCTTGTATCGAGGCGCTTATATCGGACATTTTACATGCAAGGTCATATAACCACTTACTTATTTTTTGCTAATATCAGACCAATATCCGGTATCAATATCAGATCGGGGCACACCTAATTACCTACAGTACAGTACTTGACTGTCATACTGTCATGTAATAAGAAACTAACCGTTGGTAGACTTAACATAATTGTAAAAAAATAAATAAATAAATAAATACAAAAAGAAACAAGCTATGCTGAAGTTTTCTCTACACCAGGGATGCCCAAAATGGGGCCTGCGGGCCAAATTTGTTTTGTTGGGGCCGCCGAAGGGTGTCTACCAAATTGAATACATATTAATACTGACCTCTTTCAAGCTGTACAATCACTTATGGCATGTTCGCAAGGCTACACTTTAAGAAAATCGGTAGATTTTACTGTAAAAACATGGCAACTTAGTCGCCCCAAATTTACTGTAGAATTGTCAGATTTACAGTAATGCACAGTAAAAAAAATTGCCCATAGATTTTACAGTAAAAAAAAAGGCAGCTCAAGTAACCAGAATTTTAACGTCCAAACAGTGGTACTGTAAAGTTTACAACTGTAAATGTTATGGTAAAATTGACCAAGCTGCCAGTTTTTTGTTTGTTTTTTAACTGTAAAATCTATAGGTAGTATTTTTTTCAGGCTAACTAGTTGTGTTTGAATTTGAGACCTTTGTTCTACGGTAAAGTTGTGACTTTTGACGCTCTACTGAGAAAGTTAATCATTGTCGCCATGCTACGCCTACATCCTACAATGAAAACCTAAATGCTTCAAAATTTAGCATTCTCCACTTGTCTGATCTGTCTGGGTAATATTTGAAAGCGATCGGATGAAATATCTAGGACAAACTGGTTACAGAACAACACCTCGAAATTGCTAAAATCGGCAGAAAATGACCTTTTTGAATGTTTTGAGGTAAAAAATGTATATAAAAGATGCAGAGTTGCATGCTAACTGACAGGACTGTGTGACAATCTCAACTGCCTAATAATGAATTATTGCCAGTATGAGGATCAATTCCTCACTAATGGTGCTAAAAAAATGGCTATTTGGCCCGGGGACCATTGGCACATTTTCACTTTCGCCTTGGGAGGCAAAAAGTTTGGGCACCCCTGCTCTAGACGGTGAATTTTCCCAGAGATTTATTGTTAGTTGACAAAAAAGGAGAATGTCAAGATTCCATTAGCGATGACAAATGAGCCACCCTGGAGGACTACCGGTCAAACTTTCCGCAACCACCACGACACATTAAACACAAAAAAGACTCGGAGAGTGCAGACCTTCGCCAGGCCGTACCTCCCAATAGTAAATTTTAAAAAAGTCCTGAATCCAGACAATGATCCGGATCAGCCCCAAATTGTAATCATTTGTTTATTTTATCCCATTTCTGACATTTCCTAAAAGTTTCATCAAAATGTGTCCATAACTTTGTGAGTCATCCGTAGCGGAATGAAAGAACCTGAGTGAAGTCGGTAAGGCATCCACTGTCTTTGTCTCTGTGAGTGGAGGCAAAGCTGCTAGCATACAAAAGCATAAGTTGAAGCTTGTAGCGTAAACGTAAAGTAACGTAGTAGAAATGATTGGGATTAGGCCAAAAATTCACTCACTTGTACAATTTCGGACATTTCCTGAAAGTTTGATGGAAATCCGCCCATTCCTGTTTTAGTCATTATGCCAACTAACTAACTGGAACAATTACCAAACCAACTGGTTATTATTCTTTTTTATTTGTATTATTTTTAATTTGTAGCAATGCTCAGTTTGTGACACCTAGCGTTTGCCAAGGCTACCCCCTCCACTGTCTCGCTAATGAAGACATTATAATGTGACTGTGACCGTGGCTTGTCGTTCTAACTCCACACAGTATATGGCATCGTAACTCTGCGTCTTAGCGCACCTCAAGCGCACGTGGTCTGCCAGAGAACGCTCTGCCAACTTTTAACGAGTATTCAGTCCCTTCTTGATTCGTTTTTTCCTTCTCGCAGGCAACTCGTCTTGTTTGTGAATCAAGACAACACACAAACAGACGCGACGTTTCGCGTTTCATGTTTTTTTGCTCACTTTTTGTCTCCCGCAATGTCTATTAGAATTGCAGGCACCTGCCAATTATGCAAATTAGAAGCCCAATTAGGGCTGGGCGATATTGGCTTTTATTAATATCTCGATATTCTTAGGCCATATCGCGATATACGATATATATCTCAATATTTTGCCTTAGCCTTGAATGAACACTTGATGCATATAATAGGGCGCATTAAAAGGAGTCATATTATTATTATTTTTCTAAATTGAAAACACTTCCTTGTGGTCTACATAACATGTAATGGTGGTTCTCTGGTCAAAATGTTGCATAGATGATGTTTATGGGGCCATGTCCTTCGCTATGTAATAAGTTACTGCGGACGTTATCTCCTTGTGTTTGTGACTATGTTTTTCATATGGTGTTGATCTGTAAATGGAAGACGTCAGGCTCATTTGTCAGTGCAGGTTGTTTCGGCATTTTTTTGGGTGTGGCACCAGCCGGAGATGTTAACGTGCGGAGTTTCAAGCACTCTTCATTCTCTCGCGGGTAACTTTTTAAATGAAAGAACAAATTAGTAGTGCTGCTACCAATGTTCCCTCTAATTGTTCATGTGTCTGAGCAAACACAAAAACTCCCTGAGCATTCAGTGGAGCACACGTGAGCAACATCACACGTGGCAATACCAGCAGCACACCTGTCTCAAACCAATCTTTTATAATAACACTCAAATGACAAGAGTCATTTTCATGAGATTATTTTCTAATATTAGTGATTTGGCCCACTTGTAATGAAAATAAAAGAAATCTTGTTTTTCATAAGCTATGGATTAGTATTGTACGATATGTCTGGGTGGGGGTCCTGCTTAGGAAATCATTTGTACCCCTTTCAGTGATCACATTTAGTTCCCCTTAAAGGCCTACTGAAATGAATTTTTTTTATTTAAACGGGGATAGCAGATCTATTCTATGTGTCATAC
Organism: Entelurus aequoreus; assembly: GCF_033978785.1. Taxonomy (NCBI): domain Eukaryota; kingdom Metazoa; phylum Chordata; class Actinopteri; order Syngnathiformes; family Syngnathidae; genus Entelurus; species Entelurus aequoreus. Next base: position 16,438,772 of record NC_084748.1, read on the forward strand.
TTGATCATTTCGCGATATTGCCATATTTTTGCTGAAAGGATTTAGTATAGAACAACGACGATAAAGATTGCAACTTTTGGTATCTGATAAAAAAAAGGCTTGCACCTACCGGAAGTAGCGTGACGTAGTCAGTTGAACATATACGCAAAGTTCCCTATTGTTTACAATGATGGCCGCATGAAGTGAGAGAGATTCGGACCGAGAAAGCGACAATTTCCCCATTAATTTGAGCGAGGATGAAAGATTTGTGGATGAGTAAAGTGCAAGTGAAGGACTAGTGGGGAGTTGAAGCTATTCAGATAGGGAAGATGCTGTGAGAGCCGGGGGTGACCTGATATTCAGCTGGGAATGACTACAACAGTAAATAAACACAAGACATATATATACTCTATTAGCCACAACACAACCAGGCTTATATTTAATATGCCACAAATTAATCCTGCATAAAAACACCTGCGTGTTTGTTATGCTAGCTCCTAGCTCCTCTGCTAGCTCCTAGCTCCATAGAACACGCCAATACAATTCAAACACCTGATCAACACACACAATCACTCAGCCCAAAAGACCGTTCACCTAACCCAAGGTTCATAAAGCTTATATATTTTTAAAAAGTTACGTACATACACAAAAAAAAGCCAAAGCTGCATACTCACAGTAGCAAGTCTGCGTCTTTGTCATCCAAATCAAAGTAATCCTGGTAAGAGTCTGTGTTGTCCCAGTTCTCTACAGGCGTCTGTGTATCCAAGTCAAAAGTCCTCCTGGTTAGAGTCTCTGTTATCCGAGTTCTTCCATCTTGACTGCATCTTTCGGGAATGTAAACAAAGAAGCGCCGGCTGTGTACTGTTGTGGCTGACTACGTTCGAAAAATACGTCCATTTCGCACCGACAACTTTCTTCTTTGCTTGCTCGGCTTCCTTCTCCATAATGCAATGAACATGATTGCAACAGATTCACGAACACAGATGTCCAGAATACTGTGGAATTATGAAATGAAAACAGAGCTTTTTCGTATTGGCTTCAATGTGGAAGGCATACCCGTGTTCGCCGGGCTACGTCACGCGCATACGTCATCCTCAGAGGCGTTTCGAACCGGAAGTTTAGCGGCAAATTTAAAATGTCACTTTATAAGTTAACCCGGCCGTATTGGCATGTGTTATAATGTTAAGATTTCATCATTGATATATAAACTATCAGACTGCGTGGTCGGTAGTAGTGGGTTTCAGTAGGCCTTTAAACATCCTCATATTGCACAATGAAATGTAAGCATAGGATGAAGTGTGCATTCCTGTAACTTTCTCTAGTAACAGCATTCTATGATTAATATAAATAAATTAACATTAATAATAAATGACAGTAGAATAAGCACACGTATGACTGAGGAGTCATAGTGTAACTTTGTGTGGTGTTTGAGTTGTCCGACTTTTTGTGTGGCCATAAACGCACCAGTGGCTTAGTGCTATGCGTGTTTGTGACAGATGACAAGTTGGTTTTGGCCTAGTTTGTACGGCAGAAAATGACTAGTTTTTCGAGATAGAAGTTTTTTACTCTTGTTTTTGGTGTGGTTATGGCCGAATATAAACAGTTTTGCTCAATAAAGTGATCAATATAATTCCTGTCCTCGAAGCATCTCGATAGACGTTACAATAATTGAACGGTGTTCAATTGAACGGTGTTGACGAACACCGTTAGGGCCGCTTGTTGTCACTATCACTCAGAGTCGCATTGCAAAATTACACAGAATAAATGTGTTTATTTTGTTTAGAATTCAGATGGGATTTGATTTGGTGCGCGGCATATATTTGCTGTGCGCAGAGGACGCTTGAGCAGTGCGCAATTGCGCAGGCACGCACCTTAGAGGGAACGTTGGCTGCTACCTTTTGTAGCAACGCTTCTGCTGCATACTATTATTACTGCATATTACTGTTGTCTGCTGAATATCTTCCCGCTTGAAGCAAAACTACCGCTAGATGATGGACCCCGTGATGTTTTTTTCGGGCATTAATTGTTCTTCCTCCATTTGTGATCAGTTTCGCACCTTCTGTTGTATTGTCACTCACACCGCTCCGCTTGTACCACCTGCCTCAGCTAACCTTAGCCATGCTGCTACCTCTCTGCTGGGCGAGGGCGTATGACGCTACACGCGCAACAGTATATGACTTATGTAAGAAGGTGCGCTTGTTTTACGCCCCTGTGAGAAGGAGAGACTAGAAAGAGTGAGAAACGCCTGTAGTGTAATGCCCGCAGCTAAAAGCAACTGTGTGACAACGTATACTCCAATTTCACGATATAATCATTTTCTATATCACACAGAGGCAAACCCGCGATATATCGAGTATATCGATATATCGCCCAGCCCTAAGCCCAATTATGCAAATTAGATGATCAAATTACAAAAAATGCATATTGTTTGAGGGTATTTAGTTGAAATGTTGTGTTTGTATTAGGGGTTTAACGGTATGTGTATTTGTATTGAACGGTTTCGGTACGGGGGTTTCGGTACGGTTCGGAGGTGTACCGAACGAGTTTCCACACGAACATATTAAGTAGCCGCCTAAGTTAAAGTCTTAACAAGCTGCTCCGCTTCTTCTGCCTCTGTCTCTGTCAGTACTCTACACAGCACCCAGCATTGTCCCACCCACACAACCATCTGATTGGTTACACACAGAGCGGTAACAGCCAATCAGCAGTGTGTATTCAGAGCGGTAACAGCCAATCAGCAGTGCGTATTCAGAGCGCATGGAGTCAGTGCTTCTGCGGTGGGGTTAGCAGATAGGTGTTTAGCAGGTAAGCATCAGGCAGAGGACTCTACCCAAATTATAATAAACACCTCCCAGTCAACTACTAGTAACATCACTATGAGACTGTTGACGTTCTAGAAACAAACGGCAGCTCAACTCGCTCGCAGTCCTGGCTTGAGGTGAAGGCTAATTAGCTTTTAGTGAAACGTTAGCTCATTTTGCGGTGTGTGTGTGTGTGTGTGTGTGTTACGGACAGCAAAGCCCTGTCCGTCTGTTATTTTACTTTACCTTTTTCTGTGTTGATTGAGCTGTGTTGAAGCAGCAAAAAAGGACATTATGTTAAATGAAGAGTTTCTGTCTCTGATAGTTGATATAATAATATAAGTGCATCATTAAGCCTACATGAACTCCATGGTGTTCAGGGATGAATAGTCTCTCCTATTGCTATTGTACTATTTTTTCAGCTATAGTTACATTAATCATTAGTAATGGAGCAGCCTAGTTTTGAATGGCAGGGTCCCTGCTATCACATGTTGATAAAAATATAACATTTACATAATAAAAATCTACTACATACCTCCCAAATGCTGTAATAAATTAAGCATGATGAGTTGACTTGAAACTGTTTAATGTTGCACTTTTTATATGTAGAAGAAAAGTTTTGTAATTTTATTTAATCTGAGCAACAACTTGAGGCAGTTTAATGTTGATTAACGTGGGCAGAATTATTATAGTGTTCCCAATGTTAAAAGGATAAAGCCATTGTTTACAAAGTTGGTAAATAAATAACCAAAACATTTATATTTTGTTGTTTTCTTACTGTACCGAAAATGAACCGAACCGTGACCTTAAGCTTTTTGATCGGGAAACACCAGCCCCAACTCTGACAGTCACCTCAGAAGAGATAACCAGGACCGAGGTTGCCCAAGCAATCAAGAGCCTCAAGAACAGCAAGGCACCAGGACTCGACGAGGTATCTGCTGAGTTGCTGAAGCACGGTCAAGAGGTGGTCGTGGAGAGCCTCACGCACCTGTTCAACCTGATCTGGCATGCCGAAGAGGTCCCTGCCGACTGGAGACGGGGGGTTATAGTGACGCTGCCAAAGAAGGGAAACCTCGCAGACTGCAACAACTGGCGGGGCATCACACTGCTGTCGATTCCAGGCAAGGTTTTCTGTAGTGTGCTGCTCCAACGCCTAAAAGACGAGGTAGATAACATCTTAAGGGAAGAGCAAGCCGGCTTCTGAAAGGGAAGGTCCTGCGCGGAACAGATCTTCACTCTTCGCAACATCATAGAACAGTGCCAAGAACTCCAGACACCCCTCATCATCAATTACATCGATTTCAAGAAAGCCTTCGACAGCATTCACCGGGAATCACTGTGGCAGATCCTCCAGCTATACGGTATACCACCAAAGTACGTCAACATCTTCAGAGCCCTGTACCACAACTCCACCTGTCAAGTGAAAACCACCAACAGCACAACCGACGACTTTGACATTGTGACCGGGGTAAGACAGGGTTGCATCTTGTCTCCCTTACTGTTCATCATTGTCATAGACTTTGTCATGAGGAAGTCTGTCGTCGTAGCAAACCTCGGCATTAAGTGGGGAGGGGGCAGACTGGCAGATCTGGACTTTGCGGACGACTTGGCTCTGCTTAGCCATTCCTACGCTGCGCTCCAAAAATTGACCAACAATCTGCATGAGCAAGGGGAAAAAGTCGGCCTAGGTATAAGCCAAAAGAAGACCAAGGCCATGACCGTCGCACAAGACCAAAACGTTCCACTGCTCACCGTAGCCGAACAAGGCATAGAGTACGTTGAGAACTTCACGTATCTTGGAAACAACATCTCAAACAGTGGAGACGCAGAAAAGGATGTACAGACCAGAATTGGAAAAGCTGCAGGAGTCTTCCAATGCCTCCGGAACATCTGGTCATCAAAATCTATCAGTACGTCCACAAAGCTGCGCCTCTATATGTCAGTGGTCATCCCTACAGTGACCTATGCCTGTGAGACGTGGATGAAGACATCAAGCATTATTAACAAGCTGGATGTCTTCCACCGACAGTGCCTCAGATACATCTTGAGGATCTCATGGAGAGACCACATCACCAATGAAGAGGTGATGAGAAGGGCAGGGGTAGCACCATTGTCTGACATAGTCTCTGACATGAGAAGGAGAATGGCTGGACACGTACTCCGACTGCCAAGAGAGAGACCAGCAAGTGTGGCAATGGACTGCAGTGTTTCCCATAAACTGCCAAGATACCTGTGGCGGTGGGGGCGTGGCTATGGGCGTGATCGCCATGACATCATCGAGTAATTTGCATAATTTACTACAATGATATGATTTTCTCTAAAAAGGCTCAGAAAATGTATACTTACTAATTAATAATAACAGTTTTGTTTTAAACGTCCATCCATCCATCCATCCATTTTACAATATAATTACAACACTTTGTGTACATATTTATATACAGATTTGAACAATAAGTTATTCACTGAAATATATTTATTAATCGTGGTTCTTACAAAAAATATATATCTTATAAAATATAAAAGCTAAAATGTCTCTTAAAGCTCTGCCCCTTTAATTAGTGCATACTAAATAATTTAACTTTAGCCTACTACTACAACCATATTATTTACCAGCAACATAAAGTGAAACAGAGGCAGAGGTGTCCTGCCACAGTCAGTAAAACTAATAAACAGAAAACAGTAGTGGTCAAATACAAATAAGGCAACAAGAGAAGTATCCTACACTTCTCTTTTGTAAAGTAAATCTGAACAGCCTATATGGGCATCTACATCAAATATATGATTTGCCTGAGAAGCTGGACGGGACACACAAAAAAATATATAAAAAATAAAAAATAAAAAATAAAAATAAAAAATAATTTTTTTAATTTTTTATTTGTGGCGGACGTAATTCTTTCGTGGCGGGCCGCCACAAATAAATGAATGTGTGGGAAACACTGGACTGGGTGCCAGAAGGGGAAAAGAGGAAGAGAGGACGGCCAAAAAAGACGTGGAGACAAACAGCCAAGGAAGACCTGAGAGAGATGGGAGTCAGCTGGCATGGAGCAAGAAGGGTTGCCAGTGACCGGAACAAATGGAGGGGACTTGTCGCCCAATATTTCAACAGGAATGGGAGGAACTAAGTCTAAGTAAGACATGCTTCCCAAATGCTGTAATAAATTAAGCATGATGAGTTGACTTTTTATATGTAGAAGAAAAGTTTTGTCATTTTATTTAATCTGAGCAACAACTTGAGGCAGTTTAATGTTGATTAACGTGGGCAGAATTATTATAGTGTTCCCAATGTTAAAAGGATAGAGCCATTGTTTACAAATTTGGTAAATAAATAACCCAAAAATTTATATTTTGTTGTTTTCTTACTGTACCTAAAATGAACCGAACCGTGACCTCTAAACCGAGGTACGTACCGAACCGAAATTTTTGTGTACCGTTACACCCCTAGTTTGTAGTATTATAGAAGAAATACATCCCAGCCCTAATAGTTATGCCAACTCTTTCAAATGAGGATGAAGCAATTTCAAGGTATTTTAAAGGAGTGTGTCACATGATGGCTGCTGTGGTGCTGATGTTGCTGGAAAACTCAATTCCACACACACTAAAATGCAGTGCTTAACTTTGAGTAAAGTACCGGCGCAAGATGACACCAGTCGATAATCTCATTTAATAAAGTGTGATGAAGTGACCCTAGGGCACTCGTAAAAGTGCTTGGAAGTATTTATAAGAAGCACAGATTCCATTTCGATAGAACAGATCAATAATCAGTCAGCAGTCTGCTCTGTCATGCTCACTGTGCCGCACATAAAGGGACATTTTTGTCATTTATAGATCAGCACGCGTTGCCACACTCTTCGCAATGACAAGTGGATTATACACTGTACACCTATTTGTATATTTCACACTATGCACAGAATATTAATGTTTCCAATTGCACAAAGTAACGTGATCCACCATGTGTAACAGCCGGCGTCATCATCAATCACCGTGATCAGCGACAAGAGAATGTCACCTCCTTGCAGACACTGATTTTATTGATTGAAAGTGGAATGAAACCACAGAAACATTGTTATTTTCTTATGTTAAAAGTGAATTTGTAGCTATTGTTTTCCCCAAACAATAATACAAATTAATTCAAAAATAAAATAATAAATAAATAACAAAATAATAATACTATAAAGCTATTTTTAAGCATATTCAAATACATATAATAAATAATATAGAGTAAGTCAAAAATATTTTATATTCTTATAGTATTATCAATACGCTACACACCAGCTTACTGCAGTGCATTGTGGGATTTGTAGTCACTGAAGTGCTTTTGCTATATACATGAACAAACAAATGCACTAGTAGTAGACTATGCAAATAAATATATATTATATCTTGTATCAAAATATTTTGTATTATTAATATCTTATTTTTACCTTTCAAAAATGATGTATCTATAGATTCTAGGCTACTGCAATGCATTGTGGGACCATGTGTCACTATGGTGTTTTTGCTATGTAAACTAATGAACTGCTGCATGAATAATAAATAACGCAAATAAATACGTATATTTATTTGCAACCTGAATCAAACAATTTTGTAATATTGTTTTTTTTCCTATTCTATTTCATTGTGGGACTTGTAGTGTCACTATGATGTTTTTTGCAATCTAAACAAGTGGTACTAAAACCTGTTTCACTAAGTACCACCTCAGTAAACACTTGGCTCTCCATACTGACCAAAATAAAATACAGTAGCATAGCAGGTTTAAGTATTCATTAAAAAAAACGCAGTGTATTTAATATTTTGGGCCACTGTAACATTACACACAGTTTGAACAGTAACACTGTGTTTGCTCTTAGGATAACAAAACACTGTACTTTAATCAAGTGATTATTTGGCGTAACACTAGATGAAGCCCGCGTACCGCTGTTTGAGAATCCCTGATCTAATTTAATAAACTACTGCATTATAATAAGTGACATAAACACATGTCTTATTATAAGTTATATCAAGCTATTTTGTGATATGTATATATATAATTGTTTATATGGCTAGGCTACTGCAGTGCATTGTGGGACTTGTAGTGTCGCAATAGTGCTTTTGATAACTAAACTAATCCCTGCAATGAATAATAAATAACATAATATAAATACATGTAATACCATTACTTGTATCAAACTATGTACTGTGTATATGATTTTATTGTATATTTTTTGTTGATATACATACGGGGCTATTGCAGTGCATTCTGGGAATTGTAATATCAAAGTCCAAATGAAAGGTATAATAATCATAATACTATATTCTAATTATGTAATTACATTTTTAACGATTAAATGATTATTTAATGGTATTTTTAGGGCTACTTGTTGTACATACAAAATAGGAGGGCTTAAACACTCAGACATGAGATGTATAGACAGAAAAGTAGGCACAGGAAACAAGTCACTCTAGTTTTTCCGCGTTTAAGTCCTAAAATCCTATCATTTCATTTGACCACAAAGACATTATTCTGCACACTTTTCCTTTTTCTTCTCCAAACTGGCGACTTGTGGTGGATGCAGGAAGAGTTTGTCACCCAAAGGTACACATGATAAAGTGTATTTAAATGCAAAGTGCAGCAGTAAGGAGGAAGGCATCAGTTATTCTCTGTATGACTGCCGCCGCTGAAAATAACTCTTCTGGACATTTAAATAACAAATGACACTCCATATCTACAATAAAAAACCTTAACATTTTCCTTCATGACAAATAACACCACATTATGGGATGTAAAACACCTCATTTGCTCCATTTAAATTATAAAGTGGAGTCCACTGCTTGATTTATTTTTGCTAGTGTCCAATCAATCAATGTTACTTTTAGCTGTATCAAAAAAAGAAGCTTCTTACATCATTTGCATTTAGAAAGGGTCGTAAATTTTAGTCTAAGAAACTTTGTCGTCTAGTTTATTGATCATTTTGTGGCTAGAAGGAGCTTCAAAATGTGTCCCATGGATGATTGACATTATGATTAAACAATGTTTAATTACTGTACGTAGTTCCTGTACAACATTTTCCAATATTTAGACTGTGTAGAGAATACGTAACAGGAGCTATATTACTTTTACTGTATTATACATTTCTTAGGGCTGGGTGATAAGACAATATCAATATATATTACGATATATCAATATCAAAAAAATAATGTGTTTGATAAAACAATCCAACATTTTTTTAACCTTCTTTGTCGGACAAAAGCAGAAGTTGCATAGCAAGGTTGGTTGCATGAACGAAAGCACTCGCTTTCTGGTAACCGAGCAACACAGGAAGTGATCACTGATCAGTGGGAGTGACAACAGCCAATCAGGTAACAGTATCAATTATCACGTTTGGTTGCCCCATCTTTTTGTCTCGCGGTTGATTCTTTGCATGGGGTGAGAAGAGAAAGAAAAAATGAGTGCTGCAGAGAGCGAAGAAATTGTGGATAAAAGAGGAAAAGTCACCTCGACACCATGGCAGTTTTTTGGATTTTTTTTTATTTTTTTTAAAATCAGAATCAGAATCAGAATCAGAATAGTTTTATTGCCGTAGACAGACCAATGTGGTCTTTAAATGATGCAAGACACTCGTCACCCTCAAGAACGGTTATACAACACCACCTTATCCGTGCTTACACTTTAGAGCACAGCCGTAACTTCCTGGCAGTAAACGTGCAGAAAATAGTTATTCTCAGGTTTCACACTTTGCACTATTTTGTTACACTTTATTTAGCATTTCTTAAATATTTCTTATTTTTGCACCTTCATTTTAAAAGATTTTTGTTAAGAGTTCAATGTGATTTTAGAATTGTGTTTACATTGTTGGAGTGTTTTCCATGCTAGTGTTGATATTTCATTTCCTTTCTGCCTTGATAGCTGAGGGATTATTATCAGACGAAAGTTACATTTGAAATAAAAATGTTGGTCAGAAAAAAAAATCAATAATTATCGATATCGACCGATATAAGACACTTATATCGTGATAAAGTTTTCAGCCATATTGCCCAGCTATAGTATTTCCTACATCAACGTACACCAGCGGATCCAGCAGATGGCAGCGTTTTATACCTTTCTCAAGTATCATCCCTTCAGGAGGAGGAATAGCTAAACATGCTTCATTACACATGTACACCGGCTCAAAATGTAAACAAACGGCATTGGTGCATCTACACCTAACATCCACTGTAATGATACAAAATACAGGCACGTATCTAGTCGTTACTACTATGATTACGTCAATATTTTGTGGCATCACAACATCTTCTTTCATTTAAAAAAAATGTATATTATGTTTATAAACTCAGGAAATACGTCCCTGGACACATGAGGACTTGGAATATGACCAATGTATGATCCTGCAACTACTTGGTATCGGATTGATACCCACATTTGTGGTATCGTCCAAAACAAATGTAAAGCATCCAAACAACAGAAGAATGAGTGATTATTACATTTTAACAGAAGTGTAGATAGAACACGTTAAAAGAGGAAGTAAACAGATATTAACAGTAAATAAACAAGTAGATTAATAATTAATTTTCTACCACTTGTCCTTAATAATTTTGACAAAATAATAGAATGGAAAATGACACACAATATGTTACTGCATATGTCAGCAGACTAAATTAGGAGCCTTTCTTTGCTTACTTACTAATAAAAGACAAGTTGTCTTGTACGGTCACTATTTTATTAAAGGACAAACTTGCAATAAGAAACATGTTTAATGTACCCTAAGATTTGTTGTTAAAATAAAGTCCATCCATCCATCCATTTTCTACCGCTTATTCCCTTCGTGGGTTGCGGGGGGCACTGGAGCCTATCTCAGCTACAATCGGGCGGAAGGCGGGGTACACCCTGGACAAGTCGCCACCTCATCGCAGGGCCAACACAGATAGACAACATTCACACTCACACACTAGGGCCAATTTAGTGTTGCCAATCAACAATGCCATTTTTTGTGGTCCCCTTTATTTAGAAAAGTATCGAAATCATTTTGGTACAACACTAATTTCTACACATATTTGTTTTGTTGCTCACGTTTTTTGCTCACATGCACATGTGTCAAGGCCAATTAAGCCAAATCTATGTGCATATCAACTCACCTGTATATATTATGTAATCTACGCACCACAAATAGATTGCAGTCCTGGGGAATCACTACATGCTGTAAATATTCATAGGTAATTGCATTTTCACAATGACAGAAATGAGCTCTTATCCCTTACTAATTAAGTGCCTATTAAGTTTAACGTGAATGTGAATGGATTTGCACATATTATCATAGGGCTGGCTGTGTGATTAAGTGAGGCACACGATGTATTGTTTATGCAAATTGACCAGATTAATATGATTAGGATTGGTCCAATGGTTATGTAACTGCATAATTGACATGATGAGAATGATAAACAATGATAATGTAATTCAAAAATGAGCTTTCTTACCCAGCTTTGTTGGAGGCTGGATGACGTGCAGGGGAGGGGGGGGGAGTCGTCCCTCTGCGCGCATATTGGACATGCATCTTGTCCCTGAACATGAAGCTTGGATGTTTGCTCCATCCTCCTCTCCATCCTCCTCTTCTTCACTTCTATGTCAGAGAGCAGCGCGGCCATCGTCCTCCTGTAGACTGAGGTAAGAATTACGGCATGTTCCTCTTTCACTGTCATTTTTGCACCATTTTAAACACTTTGCGTCATTCTCACTGAAATAACCTAATTGGTAATTGAATTAATACAAAACGACGTTTTAAAAGTAATGGAATGGGTTGAATGGAAGCTGGTCGTTGTCTCGCAGGTGTTTTTAATTGTTTGTTTGTTTTAAAGCAGGTTCACGCTAATTGTGTTTAAGGCTTTATAGGTACTCGGAAAAAAAGGTCGTTAAAATGAAAAATATTACCTTTTCAGAAAAGTAGTACGTTTACAAATCTGGAAATGTGGCTCGGCAGTCATTTTATCGAGTTCTTTAACTATTAAAAGTAACTTCAAGAGGTGAACCTACTTTAAAAATGCTAGATAGCCTGCTTCCTTACGGTCACTGCCCGGTTTACTGCGCATGCGCCACATCTACAACTTCCTGCTTACTTAAGTTTAAAAAAAAAGACATAAAATAAAAGAATAATACAATATTACAAAAATAACAAAGTATGTTGATTCAAAGTATTTGGATGACCAACTTTAATTAATAAGAAGAGCTTTCAAATTGTTAGCATGAAATATAAGCTTATTTAGTAGTTTATGGCAATGAAATAATAATATGTCAAAGCTTCAAATTTGAATAATGAACAATGTAGATGGATAAAAAGTTACGTTTTTTTTCTCGTTTTTAAAAAAAATGTATTCGATTAATTGAGGTTATCAGCAGGTCCTTTTCCAAACTGTTTTTTAAAAAAATACTAAAATGCTGTCAAGTAGGTAATGGAAGGTTTTTTTAATTTGTTATTTTATTTTATAAAACTCTATTTATAATATGAACATTTGCATTCTATCAAGAAATAATCGTCAAAACAAGTACAGAAACAGTCCAAAAAAGTACAAAACAGCGCCAGGGGGTTGTAAACTCAATAAAGTAACTAAAATACAATGCAATATATATATATATATATATATATATATATATATATATATATATATATATATATATATATATATATATATATATATATATATATATGTATATATATATATATATATATATGTATATGTATATATATATGTATATATATGTTTCTATATATATGTATATATGTATATATATATATATATATATGTATATATATGTATATATATATATGTTTCTATATATGTATATATATATATGTATATATATATATATATGTATACATATATATTTGTATATACATATATATATATGTATATACATATATACATATGTATATACATATATGTATATATATATATGTGTATATATATGTGTATATGTATATATATATATGTGTATGTATATATATATATACAGTAAATATATATGTATATATATATGTATATGTATATATATGTGTATATATGTATATATATATGTGTATATGTATATATATACATGTGTATGTGTATGTATATATATATATATATATATATATATATATATATATATATATATATATATATATATATATATATATATATATGTATATGTAACAAAATGCAAAGCCATAGGATCACACAAGTTTCGTAAATAATTCACATTTGGCCCACAGCGTCATAGTTTTCACAGCTTTTTGGTTGTTAGAGGTAGAAAGCATTTTAAAGTAGACTTCTAATTCTTTTTTAAAGGCACAAAAAACAGATCAGGTATTGAGAAACTTACATTTATGAATATTTATAAAACTTAGCCAACAGTACAATGAGGTTGCAAAGGTAAAGTAGGTAATGAAAGTTGCTGACTCAGCAGATGTACGTCTGACGTCATGTCACTTCTTACAGTGTGTAGTGTGGAGTGTGGTCATGTGACTGCCAGGCTCCGTTTGATTGGTCAAATGTCATTAGCATGTTAGCGCTGTAAGACGTGGGCTCGCGTAAAATTTTCAAGTTTCACGTTTTTTTGGCGATAAAGCATGAAGGTTTTCGCAAGTTATGAATGTATTCCAACGCTGACGCAGATGGAATCTGCGGATAGTCGCCGTAAAAGATAGCGTTTGCACTGCTAGTAGGTAGCGTCTAAAATTTGCAGTCTGCTAGTGCTGAAATCTTGTTTGTTTTGTAATAGGTAGCATTTGTAAGAGAGATAGGTAGCATTTTTTAAACTCCATTGTGCTAAATCTGTGGCTTATTAGCCTTCATAAGAGGTAGCGTTTATGACGCTAACACATCGGGTCTCATAGTTACAGGGTTCTGCATGACTGTTTGTGATAGCTGTAGCACGTTAGCATCACAAACGCTACCCGTTTTGGCTTTTAATGTTAGGTGAGTTTTTCGTAATTAATTGACAGAGTTGAACAATTTTGTAGTCTTTTGAAGGCTAACGCCAATGATGCTAAAAGGTAGCATTTCTAATGCTAACACATTAGGTGGCCAAGTTTCAGAAATGAATGTGATAATTCGGCAGGGTTAAAATTTTTCAGTCTTCTCGATCTGATGCCAATTAGCTCTCGTTAGCGGTCATAAAATTAGTATTTGTGATGCTAATAGGTAGCGTTTATGATTCCAACATCTTACATGGACAAATTTTGGGGGGTGTTTGTGATAAATCATGTGTGTTTTTCAAGTTTTTCAGCCTCTTAGTGCTGGTTCCAATGAACTCTTGTTAGCCGATATAGGCGATGACGTCTTTGATGCGTATACTGTTGGTAGCGTTTCTGATGCTAACGTTAAGTGGCCAAGTTTCGCTGTGTGTTTGTGATAAATCGAAGGGATTGTTTTTTTTAAGTTTTGCAGTCTTTTAGTGGTGATGTCGATGGATTCGTGTCATCTTTCACAAGAGGTAGCGTTTGTGAAAGTGTTTCTGATGCTAACACTATAGGTGGCCAAGTTTTGGGTTGTGCATGTGATGAATCGGCAGGGTTTGTAAGTTTGTCAGTCTTAGAGCTGATGCCAATTGACTCTTGTTAGCCATCATAAGAGGTAGCGTTTCTGATGCTAACATGTTAAGTGGCCAAATTATGAGGTTGTTTGTGATAAATCAGCATAATTTTGTGTTTTGCAGTCTTTATATGTGGAAGCCAATGAACTCTTGTTAGCCGTCATAAAAGGTAGCGTTTGTGATGCTAATAGATAGCATTTATGATGCTAACAATTCAGGTGGCCAATGTTTTAGTTTTTAAAGTTTTGCAGCCTTTTAATTTAGATGCCAATGAACTCTTGTTAGCCGTCATAAGAGGTAGCGTTTGTGACGCTACAGTAATAGGTAGCATTTCTGATGCTAACACGTTAGGTTGCCAAGTTATGGGGTCGTTTGTGATAAATCGGCAGTGTTTTCTATGTTTTGCCGTCTTTATATGCGGAAGCCAATGAACTCTTGTTAGCCGTCATAAAATGTTAACAAATTAAGTGGTCAAATTTTGGGGTCTGTTTTTCAATCAATCAATCAATCAACGTTTATTTATATAGCCCTAAATCTAAGTGTCTAAAAAGGGCTGCAGAGCTGTTTTTAAAGTTTTGCAGTCTTTTAGTTTACGTGCCAAAGAACTCTTGTTAGCCACCATAGCGTTTCTGATGCTAAGACGTTGCATGAACTATTGTTAGCTGTGTTAGCTTTTGTGATGCTAATATATTTTGGGGGATGTTTGCCACAAATCGGCACGCTGTTTTTTCCAAGTTTTCTAGCGTTTTAGTTTAGATGCCAATGAACTCCTATTAGCTGTCATAAGAGGTAGCGTTTGTGACGCTACAGTAATGGGTAGCATTTCTGATGCTAACATGTTTGGTGGCCAAGTTATGGCGTTGTTTGTGATAAATCGGCAGGGTTTTTTAGGGTTTGCAGTCTTTTACTGCTGATGCCAATGAAGTCTTGATAGCCGCCATAAAGGGCGTCTGTGACGCTAATAGATAGCGTTTCTGATGCTAACATGTTAGATTGCCAGGTTTTGGGGGGTGTTTGTTACAAACCGTCTGGGTTTTTTAATTTTTGCAGTCTTTTAGTGCTGCTAATGAACTCTTGTTAGCTATGTTAGCGTTTGTGATGCTAATATATTTTGTGGGATGTCTTGTTAGCCATCATAAAGATAGCGTTTGTGACGCTAATAGGTGGCGTTTCTGATGCTAACACATTAGATTGCCAAGTTTCGGGGGGCCTTCGTGATTAACCGGCTGGGTTTTTTAACAATTGCAGTCTTTTAGTTTAGATGCCAATTAACTTGAATTAGTCATCATAAGAGGTAGCGTTCGTAACGCTACAGTAATAGGTAGCATTTGTGATGCTAACATGTTAGATTGCCAGGTTTCGGGGGGCGTTTGTGATAAACCGGCAGTCTTTTTTAAGTTTTGCAGTTTTTTATTTAGATGCTAATGAACTCTTGTTATTTGTCACAAGAGCTAGCGTTTGTGATGCTATTAGGTAGCGCTTCTGATGCTAACATGTTAGGTGGCTAAGATTTGTGGGGGTGTTTTTGGTTTTGTTCTAATGAATGTCTTTGTCTCATGTGCGTTTCAGAAGAACTTGCCAATCATCCAGTTGTCGTTCCACAGCCTGGCTGATGGGGGCGCCATACTCCGCCTACTAAAAATGACAGAGGCGGGGTCCTCCAACTGCTGCTTGGCAACAGCACCGCCCCCCGGCGAGGCGGCGTTGGGTCTGGAGGAGAGCACCAAGCTGCTGGGCGTGCAGGTGGTCCTGATCCTGGCGTACAGCGCCATCATCGTGCTGGGCGTGACCGGCAACAGCCTGGTCATCTACGTGGTCTACCGGTTCAGGACCCTCCGCACCGTCACCAACTTCTTCATCGTCAACCTGGCGGTGGCCGACCTACTGGTCAACACGCTGTGCCTGCCCTTCACGCTGGCCTACACGCTCTACGGCGAGTGGATGTTCGGCCGCGTGCTGTGCTTCGTGCTGCCGTGCGCTCAGGGCGCCGCCGTGCACGTGTCCACCATCACGCTGAACGTCATTGCGCTGGACCGCTACCGCAGCATCGTCCGCCACACCGAGAGCAAGATGTCCAGGGATGTGTGCGCCGCCGTCATCGCCCTCACCTGGGCCGTCAGCGCCCTCCTGGCCAGCCCCTTAGCCATCTTCCGCGAGTATGGCACCTTCGAGCTGGCGCCCGGCGAGTCCCTGCAGGTGTGTGCGGAGAAGTGGCCGGAGGGCGGCGTGAACGGGAGCGTCTACAGCGTCTCCATGCTGGTGCTGCAGTACGGCTTTCCGCTAACCGTCAACTGCGTGGCCTACGTGCGCATCTGGACCGCGATGAAGAGCCGCATGGCGGCGTCGAGCGGCCTGGAGGGGCGCCACCGGCGCCGGCGGAAGACCACCAAGATGCTGGTGACCATGGTGGTGGTGTTCGCCGTCAGCTGGCTGCCGCTGCACGCCTTCCAGCTGGCGGTGGACATCGACAGCAGCGTGGTCTACATGCGGGACTTCAAACTGCTCTTCAGCGCCTTCCACGTGGTCGCCATGTGCTCCACCTTCGTCAACCCCATCTTGTACGGCTGGATGAACAACAACTACAGGAGCGCCTTCCTGTCCGTCTGCCACTGCTACCGCCCCTTTAAGGGCCACGCCCGCACGCACAAAGGCACGCCAGGCAACGTCTTGTCGGGCTTCAAGTCCACCAAAGTTTGAGTCCGGAGAAACTGCGTCTTCCTCACACGTCCATGTCTACTTGGTCAGAACCAGCCCAGCTGGCACAAGACATGAAAACAACGTTGAGAACTTGTTGAATTAGGTCCTGACGTTGAGCAACTCAAACATAACGTTGAAACAACATACTTTTTGAGGACGTTTATTCAATGTCAGGTTGGGATGTTGATTTGAACATTGAAATTTGGTCGTTTCCCAACCATCAACGTTGAAACAACATGCTTTTTGACGCCGTTTAATCAATGTTGGGTTCTGACGTTGATTTGATCATTGAATTTTGGTCGTTTCCCAATTAACAATATTGAAACAACATGCTTTTTGACGACGTTAAATCAATGTTGGGTTCTGACGTTGATTTGATCATTGAATTTTGGTCGTTTCCCCACCAATATTCAACAACACAAATACAACGTTGAAACAACAAGCTTTTTGTTGACGTTTATTCAATGTCAGGTTGTGACGTTGATTTGATCATTGAATTTTGGTTGTTTCCCAACCAATATTCCACAACACAAACATAACGTTGAAACAACATGCTTTTTTTTTACGTTTAATCAATGTCGGGTTCTGACGTTGATTTGACCATTGAATTTGGGTCGTTTCCTAACCAATATTCTACAACACAATTACAACGTCAAAAGAACATACTTTTTGACAATGTTTAATCAATGTTGGGTTCTGACGTTGATTTGATCATTGAATTTTGGTCGTTTCCCCACCAATACTCAACAACACAAATACAACGTTGAAACAACAAGCTTTTTGTTGACGTTTATTCAATGTCAGGTTGTGACGTTGATTTGATCATTGAATTTTGGTTGTTTCCCAACCAATATTCAACAACACAAACATAACGTTGAAACAACATGCTTTTTTTTACGTTTAATCAATGTCGGGTTCTGACGTTGATTTGACCATTGAATTTGGGTCGTTTCCTAACCAATATTCTACAACACAATTACAACGTCAAAAGAACATACTTTTTGACAACGTTTAATCAATGTTGGGTTCTGACGTTGATTTGACCATTGATATTTGGTCATTTTCCAACCAATATTCCACAACACAAATACAACGTTGAAACAACATACTTTTTGATGACGTTTAATCAATGTTGGGTTGTGATGTTGATTTGACCATTGAATTTTGGTCGTTTCCCAACCAACAACGTTGAAACAACATGCTTTTTGACAACGTTTAATCAATGTTGGGTTCTGACGTTGATTTGACCATTGATATTTGGTCATTTTCCAATCAATATTCCACAACACAAATACAACGTTGAAACAACATACTTTTTGATGACGTTTAATCAATGTTGGGTTGTGATGTTGATTTGACCATTGAATTTTGGTCGTTTCCCAACCAACAACGTTGAAACAACATGCTTTTTGACAACGTTTAATCAATGTTGGGTTCTGACGTTGATTTGACCATTGATATTTGGTCATTTTCCAATCAATATTCCACAACACAAATACAACGTTGAAACAACATACTTTTTGATGACGTTTAATCAATGTTGGGTTGTGATGTTGATTTGACCATTGAATTTTGGTCGTTTCCCAACCAACAACGTTGAAACAACATGCTTTTTGACAACGTTTAATCAATGTTGGGTTCTGACGTTGATTTGATCATTGAATTTTGGTCGTGTCCCAACCAGCAACATTGAAATAACATGCTTTTTGACGACGTTAAATCAATGTTGGGTTCTGACGTTGATTTGATCATTGAATTTTGGTCGTTTCCCCACCAATATTCAACAACACAAATACAACGTTGAAACAACAAGCTTTTTGTTGACGTTTATTCAATGTCAGGTTGTGACGTTGATTTGATCATTGAATTTTGGTTGTTTCCCAACCAATATTCCACAACACAAACATAACGTTGAAACAACATGCTTTTTTTTTACGTTTAATCAATGTCGGGTTCTGACGTTGATTTGACCATTGAATTTGGGTCGTTTCCTAACCAATATTCTACAACACAATTACAACGTCAAAAGAACATACTTTTTGACAACGTTTAATCAATGTTGGGTTCTGACATTGATTTGACCATTGATATTTGGTCATTTTCCAACCAATATTCCACAACACAAATACAACGTTGAAACAACATACTTTTTGATGACGTTTAATCAATGTTGGGTTGTGATGTTGATTTGACCATTGAATTTTGGTCATTTCCCAGCCAATATTCCACAACACAAATACAACGTTGAAGCGACATGCTTTTTGTCTACGTTTAATCAATGTCGGGTTCTGACGTTGATTTGATCATTGAATTTTGGTCGTGTCCCAACTAACAATATTGAAACATGCTTTTTGACGACGTTAAATCAATGTTGGGTTCTGACGTTGATTTGATCATTGAATTTTGGTCGTTTCCCCACCAATATTCAACAACACAAATACAACGTTGAAACAACAAGCTTTTTGTTGACGTTTATTCAATGTCAGGTTGTGACGTTGATTTGATCATTGAATTTTGGTTGTTTCCCAACCAATATTCCACAACACAAACATAACGTTGAAACAACATGCTTTTTTTTTACGTTTAATCAATGTCGGGTTCTGACGTTGATTTGACCATTGAATTTGGGTCGTTTCCTAACCAATATTCTACAACACAATTACAACGTCAAAAGAACATACTTTTTGACAATGTTTAATCAATGTTGGGTTCTGACGTTGATTTGATCATTGAATTTTGGTCGTTTCCCCACCAATACTCAACAACACAAATACAACGTTGAAACAACAAGCTTTTTGTTGACGTTTATTCAATGTCAGGTTGTGACGTTGATTTGATCATTGAATTTTGGTTGTTTCCCAACCAATATTCAACAACACAAACATAACGTTGAAACAACATGCTTTTTTTTACGTTTAATCAATGTCGGGTTCTGACGTTGATTTGACCATTGAATTTGGGTCGTTTCCTAACCAATATTCTACAACACAATTACAACGTCAAAAGAACATACTTTTTGACAACGTTTAATCAATGTTGGGTTCTGACGTTGATTTGACCATTGATATTTGGTCATTTTCCAACCAATATTCCACAACACAAATACAACGTTGAAACAACATACTTTTTGATGACGTTTAATCAATGTTGGGTTGTGATGTTGATTTGACCATTGAATTTTGGTCGTTTCCCAACCAACAACGTTGAAACAACATGCTTTTTGACAACGTTTAATCAATGTTGGGTTCTGACGTTGATTTGACCATTGATATTTGGTCATTTTCCAATCAATATTCCACAACACAAATACAACGTTGAAACAACATACTTTTTGATGACGTTTAATCAATGTTGGGTTGTGATGTTGATTTGACCATTGAATTTTGGTCGTTTCCCAACCAACAACGTTGAAACAACATGCTTTTTGACAACGTTTAATCAATGTTGGGTTCTGACGTTGATTTGACCATTGATATTTGGTCATTTTCCAATCAATATTCCACAACACAAATACAACGTTGAAACAACATACTTTTTGATGACGTTTAATCAATGTTGGGTTGTGATGTTGATTTGACCATTGAATTTTGGTCGTTTCCCAACCAACAACGTTGAAACAACATGCTTTTTGACAACGTTTAATCAATGTTGGGTTCTGACGTTGATTTGATCATTGAATTTTGGTCGTGTCCCAACCAGCAACATTGAAATAACATGCTTTTTGACGACGTTAAATCAATGTTGGGTTCTGACGTTGATTTGATCATTGAATTTTGGTCGTTTCCCCACCAATATTCAACAACACAAATACAACGTTGAAACAACAAGCTTTTTGTTGACGTTTATTCAATGTCAGGTTGTGACGTTGATTTGATCATTGAATTTTGGTTGTTTCCCAACCAATATTCCACAACACAAACATAACGTTGAAACAACATGCTTTTTTTTTACGTTTAATCAATGTCGGGTTCTGACGTTGATTTGACCATTGAATTTGGGTCGTTTCCTAACCAATATTCTACAACACAATTACAACGTCAAAAGAACATACTTTTTGACAACGTTTAATCAATGTTGGGTTCTGACATTGATTTGACCATTGATATTTGGTCATTTTCCAACCAATATTCCACAACACAAATACAACGTTGAAACAACATACTTTTTGATGACGTTTAATCAATGTTGGGTTGTGATGTTGATTTGACCATTGAATTTTGGTCATTTCCCAGCCAATATTCCACAACACAAATACAACGTTGAAGCGACATGCTTTTTGTCTACGTTTAATCAATGTCGGGTTCTGACGTTGATTTGATCATTGAATTTTGGTCGTGTCCCAACTAACAATATTGAAACATGCTTTTTGACGACGTTTAATCAATGTTGGGTTCTGACGTTGATTTGATCATTGAATTTTAGTCGTTTCCCCACCAATATTCAACAACACAAATACAACATTGAAACAACAAGCTTTTTGTTGACGTTTATTCAATGTCAGGTTGTGACGTTGATTTGATCATTGAATTTTGGTTGTTTCCCAACCAATATTCCACAACACAAACATAACGTTGAAACAACATGCTTTTTTTTTTACGTTTAATCAATGTCGGGTTCTGACGTTGATTTGACCATTGAATTTGGGTCGTTTCCTAACCAATATTCTACAACACAATTACAACGTCAAAAGAACATACTTTTTGACAACGTTTAATCAATGTTGGGTTCTGACGTTGATTTGACCATTGATATTTGGTCATTTTCTAACCAATATTCTACAACACAAATACAACGTTGAAACAACATACTTTTTGATGACGTTTAATCAATGTTGGGTTGTGATGTTGATTTGACCATTGAATTTTGGTCATTTCCCAACCAATATTCCACAACACAAATACAACGTTGAAGCGACATGCTTTTTGTCGACGTTTAATCAATGTCGGGTTCTGACGTTGATTTGACTATTGATATTTGATTGGTTCCCGACCAATATTCCACAACACAAATACAACGTTGAAAAAACATGCTTTTTGTCTACGTTTAATCAATGTCGGGTTCTGACGTTGATTTGATCATTGAATTTTGGTCGTGTCCCAACTAACAATATTGAAACATGCTTTTTGACGACGTTAAATCAATGTTGGGTTCTGACGTTGATTTGATCATTGAATTTTGGTCGTTTCCCCACCAATATTCAACAACACAAATACAACGTTGAAACAACAAGCTTTTTGTTGACGTTTATTCAATGTCAGGTTGTGACGTTGATTTGATCATTGAATTTTGGTTGTTTCCCAACCAATATTCCACAACACAAACATAACGTTGAAACAACATGCTTTTTTTTTAACGTTTAATCAATGTCGGGTTCTGACGTTGATTTGACCATTGAATTTGGGTCGTTTCCTAACCAATATTCTACAACACAATTACAACGTCAAAAGAACATACTTTTTGACAACGTTTAATCAATGTTGGGTTCTGACGTTGATTTGACCATTGATATTTGGTCATTTCCCAACCAATATTCCACAACACAAATACAACGTTGAAGCGGCATGCTTTTTGTCTACGTTTAATCAATGTCGGGTTCTGACGTTGATTTGATCATTGAATTTTGGTCGTGTCCCAACTAACAATATTGAAACATGCTTTTTGACGACGTTTAATCAATGTTGGGTTCTGACGTTGATTTGATCATTGAATTTTGGTCGTATCCCAACTAACAATATTGAAACATGCTTTTTGACGACGGTTAATCAATGTTGGGTTCTGACGTTGATTTGATCATTGAATTTTGGTCGTTTCCCCACCAATATTCAACAACACAAATACAACATTGAAACAACAAGCTTTTTGTTGACGTTTATTCAATGTCAGGTTGTGACGTTGATTTGATCATTGAATTTTGGTTGTTTCCCAACCAATATTCCACAACACAAACATAACGTTGAAACAACATGCTTTTTTTTTTTACGTTTAATCAATGTCGGGTTCTGACGTTGATTTGACCATTGAATTTGGGTCGTTTCCTAACCAATATTCTACAACACAATTACAACGTCAAAAGAACATACTTTTTGACAACGTTTAATCAATGTTGGGTTCTGACGTTGATTTGACCATTGATATTTGGTAATTTTCTAACCAATATTCTACAACACAAATACAACGTTGAAACAACATACTTTTTGATGACGTTTAATCAATGTTGGGTTGTGATGTTGATTTGACCATTGAATTTTGGTCATTTTCCAACCAATATTCCACAACACAAATACAACGTTGAAGCGACATGCTTTTTGTCGACGTTTAATCAATGTCGGGTTCTGACGTTGATTTGACTATTGATATTTGATTGTTTCCCGACCAATATTCCACAACACAAATACAACGTTGAAAAAACATGCTTTTTGACGACGTTCAATCAATGTTGGGTTCTGATGTCGATTTGACCATTGAATTTTGGTTGTTTCCCGACCAAAATTCAACAACACAAATACAATGTTGAAACAACATGGTTTTTGACGACGTTTATTCAACGTCAGGTTGTGACGTTGATTCGGCCATTGAATTTTGGTCGTTTCTCGACCAATATTCTACAACACAAACATAACGTTGAAGCAACATGCTTTTTGTCGACGTTTAATCAATGTCGGGTTCTGACGTTGATTTGACCATTGAATTTGGGTCGTTTCCTAACCAATATTCTACAACACAATTACAACGTCAAAAGAACATACTTTTTGACAACGTTTATTCAATGTTGGGTTGTGACGTTGATTTGACCATTGATATTTGGTCGTTTTCCAACCAATATTCTACAACACAAATACACCGTTGAAAAAAACATGCTTTTTGACGACGTTTAATCAATGTTGGGTTCTGACGTCGATTTGACCGTTGAATTTTGGTCGTTTCCTAACCAATATTCCACAACACAAATACAACGTTGAAGTAACATGCTTTTTGTCTACGTTTATTCAATGTTGGGTTGTGACGTTGATTTGATATTGAAATTTGGTCATTTCCCAACCAATATTCCACAACACAAATACAACGTTGAAACAACATGCTTTTTGACAACGTTTAATCAATGTAGGGTTCTGACGTTGATTTGATATTGAAATTTGGTCATTTCCCAACCAACAACGTGGATCCAACGTTAGACATCAACGTTGTCTCAATTTACAAATACAACTGTTTGTCCGTTTTAAAGGACGTGTACGTATAATCAACGCTGTGTCAATGTCTTGTGCCTGCTGGGCTGTTGGTTTTTAGTGACAAACAAGATGGCTGAGATAGTTCAAAGAATTTTGAACTTTGAGACATCTATTGGTTTTAAAGGATGCCTGACACAATTTGACAAGAACCATATTGATTTTAAGGACCATCTAATATACGTTCGATTGATTTTTTCCCCTCTCTGTCAGCCCAAGATGCCTATTGGTTTTAAAGGACATTGCTGATTTTTAGTCAATCATAAAACCTTGCAAACCATAATCACTTTTTTGAGGTTATTGTCCTATTGATTTTTTTTTCTGTGTCCCGGTCACTGTCAGAACCCTACTGCTTTTGGATTCATCCTTTGTCAATTCAGGAACCGTAGTATGAATTCTAAAGATTTGATCCATTGATTTTTGTCTCTCTGCGTCAGACGTTAAGATGCCTATTGGTTTTGAAAGACTTCAGCCAACCTTATCAAAGAAGAAATTCTACATGCTAGTAACTGTTTGGATGGGTTTTTGGGTCAGGTGGAAGCAAGATTCCTCTTGATTTTGAGGATGACTGTCCATCCAAGGATTTTATTGGGACGTCTCAAGACAAGAACCATATGGATTTTAGGGACCACACAATATGATGCACGTTTTATTGATTTTTTCCCCCCTCTGTGTCAGCTTAAGATGCCTATTGATTTTGAAGAACAATAAGAGCGATGCTGCTTTTCAAACAACCATCACACCTGACAAGTATTTGCCAAAGCAAGAACCATATTGACTCTTTTTTTGTGTCACTGTGCTATTTATTTTTATATTTTTTATATTCTGGTCACATTCAGAACACTACTGCTTTTGAATCTGACGCAAGATGACAAGCATTAATCCTTTCCAGTGTTCTATTGATGTGTGTCCTCTCTTAGCCAGATGTTAAAATTAACTATTGCTTTTGAATGACTTCAGTTAATTCTCTACACGGATTATAATTGTTTGGATGTTTATTTTTATATCAGCAAGATTGTTATTGCTTTTGATCAAAGCATTTGTTTGGGATTTCTCAGGGTAAGAGTCACCAGGAATTTCAAGAATTCTTTATTTTAATTTTATTGAATTGTTTTTGTAAATGTTTTTTTTTTGTTCGACTTATTTGTATTTTATTTTATTGTTTCATTATTATTATTATTTATTTTAAATATTTTTAAGGATTTTATTGACATTTTAGTGCCAAAATCAACTCCTGCTGCAGATTTGTCGAGGCAAGACCCATATCGGTTTTTGGGAACATTGCATAGATTTTGCTTTTGTCAGAGCAAGATCCCTATTGATTTTGACAGCTGAATGTCAAAGAAATGTTTACGGATTTTCCCCCTCTCCTCGTCTTCAGACCCCTATTGCTTTTAAATGCCACAAACTTCCACAAACGATGCAAGACATTGAAGATTCCTCGCAGCAAGGACTATCTGTGGATTCTTCTCCTATTGATTTTTACCTCAAGAGTCTTGGAATGACAGCGGAAGGGTCGCAAGATGTTCCGCGACAAAGGCGAGGACTTTTATTGATTTTAACGAGCATGCGACTCAAAAGGGCTGACGCGGGTGTCCTCTTTGTCAAAGCAAGACATCTATTGATTTTCAGTGAATGAAAAGGGAGTACAAATAAAATTAAACTATTTATGGATCTGTTCTTTTTTGTTGTTGTTTTTTTAGGGAGTTTTGTTTCGTGTCCAAGCAAGACGTTGATTTTTAAAAGCCCACTCCAAGATGGCGAAAGAGGTCAAAGGGCGGCAGCTCGTGTTGCGTTCAGGGTCCGCACGCTCAAAGTGTTCTGTTACGCGCCAAGTGTTGCCTTCGAGGACGCGGCCACGAACAAAGACGAGTACTTACGAGTGACCTTTTTGTTTGGCGCTGCGTGACGAGCACATTAAATGTCGACATCTGCTTTTCTTTTTGTTATGTTGTTGTTTTTTTTAGAGCACCTCCACGCTGGCGGGAAAATCAATAAGATGCACGTCAGCCCTAAAAGCCTCCGGATAATGAAGTGACAGCAACAAAAGCTTTAAATGTAATTTCCTTTAAAAAACAAACAAAAAAAACACGGGCATCATCCCCTCAGGATTCACATCTTTGTGCGGTTATTGAGCTCCTCCGCGGAGACATGACACAAAGATCGTGTATTCGCCAAAGAGGGTCACACGGTCAGCACACTTTAAGCTACGCGAGGGATTTTTGAAAAATGCCACTCAAATGTCACCATAGCACACAGTTCGGATTACATAATATTTCATTTATTTTGTTAAATTTTTCCGTCCTTGAGAATGTTTCCATGGAGACATTGAAAGTGTGAAAAGAAAAAAAAAGTATATCTATTATGCTATTCGGTTGAAATATTTAAAATATACTCGAATATATCAGTCAAAATGATTTGTACTGTAAATACATTTTGTGAAAAAATACATAGATTATGCATAAAATTATTTTAAAATACAATTTAATGTACATTTATGTATACACATTTCTATCAATAAGACTATTTTTTTAAAAACATAAAATATTATTTTGTAGGTTTTTTTCCTACTGCATATTTTAACTCAGAATTGTATGCATTTTTTATGTATGTACAATTATTTGAATTAAAATATACAGTATACAAAACCACACTTCTGAATAATATTCTGTGTTACATCAAATGTATGATTATGATAAAACATTTTTTGTATAAAATACATTTTGAAAAGAATCAAAATTAAAAATGTTTCAATGTATATTCTAATTTTAATAATCTTATGCATTTTCTGTGTATCTAAATTCATTAGAAAGAAACGTGTATTCAGTATATATTTAAACATATTTCGAAATGTTTATTTACTATAAGTTAATTACATTATAATAATCTAGAATAATTGGTGATAAATAATATTCTTATTCACAAATAGGTTTGTAATTTAAGTAATCGTATGCATTTTCTGTGTCTAAAATTATTAGAATTAAATGAGGAAATATTTATACAGTATTAAAACATGTTTTATTATTTGAACCATAATATAAACCAATGAGAAAAAAAATAAATATATATATACATTAAATATTCTTAGGCGTTTTAATATATACTGTATATTTTATATAATTGTATTATTTATTCTCTCTGTATCTTGATGAATGTGAGAAATGGAAGCAATGAAAGTCTATTTTGAGTGGACCATTGATAAATGTTTAAAACATAAATGCAATCTTTTTTTGTTGTTAATTGGACAGAAAAGAATTGTATGAAAAAATACAAGTAAAAACATATTTTACTAAAAAATAAAATTATTCATCAATTGTAATTAGAGACCAATAATTAGTAAACAATGAATAAATCAAACTTATACTTAACTTGTGTACAATAGAGGCTGAACATTAAAGTGAATCTGATTTAGAGTTTCTCACTTTTAGACATAAAAAGACAAAAGTGCATTTTTGATAGAAAATGCTTGAAGTAAAACCTGCTGGGGTCGGCGAAACGTAAACACAGCTGCTTCTCGTTAGAAGGCAAATAAAGGACTCATCCCATAATACTCAGCAGTGTGTGTACTTCTCCTCTATTAAGCGGCACTTTGATTAAAAATAAACATCCTCTCCACAACTATAACCATGAAGTGTTTTCATGACCAGAAGACATAAATTCATGCACCATTATGACTATGAACGCTCAAGTGATAACTAAAATCATGTTTTTTGGTTCGTACATCAGCAGGTGTTCATATATTGACAAGGTAATTACACATCTGAAAAGTCCTCACCAAGCCCGGTAATTTGAGGTATGACATCATGTGCTTTGCCGCAATTTTATTTTCCACCTGTTGGAAATTGGCCACCTTTCCTTCAGGCTCCGCCCCTTGATGCACAGAGACAAACACAAACATGATGATGACAATGTGTCTTTATTAGCGTGAAGATGGTGTTGACATGACCGTTGTCGTCCGACCAAAGTAAGCCAAAGACCGACGGTAAGGGCAGGAAACTACGCAGAAGGAAAGGTGGTGATGAGGTCGTGACCCTCGGGGGGTCTCATTCGCCCCCGGGCATGAGCCTCGCAGTAAAGCTGACCTTCCACGAAGAAATAACCTTTTTGTTTCAGGTTGACGTCGCAGTCGGAGCACACGAAGCAATCGGGGTGACGGAATTTGTCCCGGGCCTTCACCACCGTCCCACTGTCAACACAAACAACAATTATGAATAAACTCAACACCATTTTAGGTTATAATTTCATTGAAATAAATAACCCAATAATAAATATTATTGTCCGTGATTTCTGTTGAATCACTGCTCTGTATTAAATACAAAATAGAACAATTGGGATTGGAATACAACTGTTTTCAATACGATTAAAATGATAATTGAATGAAAATAAAATATAGAAAATAATGAACATAAATAATCATGTGCGGTGAAATCACTGTTCCGAAATCATTACACTTCAATTTTTTTTATAAAATAAAACTTAAATTACATACGATATAATTATTGTCATAAGCGTACAAAATACACGTTTAAAAAAAACAACAGAATTTTTTGTGTGTATTAAATAACAAATTGATGTCAGAATTAAATTGCTTTTTATTCAATACAATTACAACTCTAATTCAATTAAAAAGATGCCAAAATCTAAATTTTAACATTATTTTGAGCAGACAAAATAAATGTATATTTTTCTGTACAATCTCTGTTCTGTATTAACTTTCAAAACAATACAATATTTAAATTTATTATAGCAATATAAAGCTGAATTTTTAGAATTGAATTAAAATACTTTTTTTTTTTTTTTTTAAATACTCTGACTTTTAAAAGTGCCTTAACTATAAAAAGTTTTAAAAATGAATACCCATATTTTATTATGTTTTCTGTTAATCACTGCCCTGTGTTGAATACAAAACATTTCAAATGATTGTACTCAACTAACTTAAGTTATAGTTTGATTAGAATGTTTTTAAAAATGCTAAAATAACAAGCAGACCCTAAAAAGTGTTGCAACCATTAAAAAAAAACCATAAAAAAATTAACATTAGTCATGTTTTCTGTTGTATGACTGCACTGTATTAAATACAAAATTATTTTACTCAATAAAACTTAAATTTTAATGCTGAAATAATAAACTGACCTTAAAAAGTGCAGTAACATAACATTTTTTTTTTTCAATTTTCATCCTGTTTTTTAAATTTTTTTTTAAACATTGTATGACATACAAAATAATAAACATTTAATGTACTTTATTCTATAGAACCTACATTCTGATTTAAATACATTTAAAATGCTAAAATAAACTGAACTTAAAAAGTGTTGTACACTTAGAAAATGAATCAAAAAAATATATGAACAGATTTATTTTGTGCTGAATTACTGCTCTATAATTAACATGAATATCTTTTATTCATTATTTATTAAAAATGTATTTATTTTACAATTAAACTCCAATTTAAATAAAAATACATTTGAAAAGGCTTCAGTAGTAAACAGACGGTAAAAAGTATTGTAAACATAGAATAAATCAAAGAAATAAATACAAATTATCGTATTTTTCGGACCATAGGGCGCACCGGATTATAAGGCGCAATGCAGATGAGCGGGTCTATTCACGTCTATTTTCAGACACAAAACGCCAATAATATGTGTCCTTATACACACACCATAATAATACCCGTATGTTGAAGCACGGTACGTCAGACTATGGTAGCCGTAATGCTCCGACATACCATCAAAGTTGTGCTAAAACATTTTGACAGATTTTCGAGCGCCGTGTGTAATGTTCTATATTCTCAATGGAACATTTAAAGTTTTGGTGTTGTCTACTGGCGTGCTGTTGCAGTCTACACCTATCTCTTATCTGTGACTGCCATCTACTGCTCACACTTATCACTACACCATGTACCAAATAAAATGGCTCCGAGGTCAGTAAACACAACCAGAATTATTACGTACATTAGGTGCACCGGGTTATAAGGCGCACTGTTGGTTTTTGAGAAAATGCAAGTATTTTAATTGTGCTTTATAGTCCGGAAAATACGGTAGCATCATTTTTTCTGTTGAATCACTGCTCGTGTATTAAAAACTAAATTATGATCATTGAATATGTTTTATTAATTACAACTTAAAGGTGCCATATGTAGTAATGTGGCCGGGATTGGTCAAAATTCCGTAGTCCTCTCCCACTCTCCATGACTGAGGTTGCCAGATACTACTTTAAGGAACTTCAAACGGCAATGGACGCTGTAGGTTTCTCTTCTTTATGCTTCTTGCAAGATGCTTTACTAAGCCATCCCACATTTGACTGATGTCAATTAGCCAAATGTATTTGTAAAGTTACGCAGCAATATTTTCGTCGGGAGTCGGGACAGATTGTTGGCATTACCCTGATAAAATGTCTAGTTTGACCACACGGACCTCCATGGAAATATAGCAGACCTGGGCATTCTGCGGCCCGCGGGCCGGATCCGGCCCTTTGTACGTCCCTGTCCGGCCCGCGTGAGGCCAATCATGAATTACAAAATAAATTTAAATAAAAAAGTATTTATCTCGAGTGTGCAATACAACGGTGCTGCTTTTGTTTTGAAAAGCGTTATTTGTATGACTTCCGTGTGGACGTATGCTCGTGCGCGCAGCGGCAATCACAAATTCCAAAATAAATTTTAAAAAACATCTATGTCGTGCGTGCAATACAACTGTGCTGCTTTTATTTTGAAAAGTGTTATTTATGGGCCGTCCGCCCGGTTATCCCCGAGACGCTAATTTAAGAAAAGGTGATGACGAATGGCGTGTTTTCAACAAGACATGGACTGCCAAGTAAAGGTAAAGCCGTGTGCTTAAAGGCCTACTGAAACCCACTACTACCGACCACGCAGTCTGATAGTTTATATATCAATGATGAAATCTTAACATTATAACACATGCCAATACGGCCGGGTTAACTTATAAAGTGACATTTTAAATTTGCCGCTAAACTTCCGGTTCGAAACGCCTCTGAGGATGACGTATGCGCGTGACGTAGACCGGCGAACACGGGTATGCCTTCCACATTGAAGCCAATACGAAAAAGCTCTGTTTTCATTTCATAATTCCACAGTATTCTGGACATCTGTGTTCGTGAATCTGTTGCAATCATGTTCATTGCATTATGGAGAAGGAAGCCGAGCAAGCAAAGAAGAAAGTTGTCGGTGCGAAATGGACGTATTTTTCGAACGTAGTCAGCCACAACAGTACACAGCCGGCGCTTCTTTGTTTACATTCCCGAAAGATGCAGTCAAGATGGAAGAACTCGGATAACAGAGACTCTAACCAGGAGGACTTTTGACTTGGATACACAGACGCCTGTAGAGAACTGGGACAACACAGACTCTTACCAGGATTACTTTGATTTGGATGACAAAGACGCAGACGTGCTACTGTGAGTATGCAGCTTTGGCTTTTTTTTGCGTATGTACGTAACTTTTTTAAAATATATAAGCTTTATGAACCTTGGGTTAGGTGAACGGTCTTTTGGGCTGAGTGATTGTGTGTGTTGATCAGGTGTTTGAATTGTATTGGCGTGTTCTATGGAGCTAGGAGCTAGCAGAGGAGCTAGGAGCTAGCATAACAAACACGCAGGTGTTTTTATGCAGGATTAATTTGTGGCATATTAAATATAAGCCTGGTTGTGTTGTGGCTAATAGAGTATATATATGTCTTGTGTTTATTTACTGTTGTAGTCATTCCCAGCTGAATATCAGGTCACCCCCGGCTCTCACAGCATCTTCCCTATCTGAATAGCTTCAACTCCCCACTAGTCCTTCACTTGCACTTTACTCATCCACAAATCTTTCATCCTCGCTCAAATTAATGGGGAAATTGTCGCTTTCTCGGTCCGAATCTCTCTCACTTCATGCGGCCATCATTGTAAACAATAGGGAACTTTGCGTATATGTTCAACTGACTACGTCACGCTACTTCCGGTAGGGGCAAGCCTTTTTTTTTATCAGATACCAAAAGTTGCAATCTTTATCGTCGTTGTTCTATACTAAATCCTTTCAGCAAAAATATGGCAATATCGCGAAATGATCAAGTATGACACATAGAATAGATCTGCTATCCCCGTTTAAATAAAAAAAATTCATTTCAGTAGGCCTTTAAACTTTTATTGAGCAACTTATACTAACACAGCTCAACGTATCTCGTTCTTTCCACACGCACATCGATCCTCACTCCTCATTTCCGCAACAGCAACGCTTCCTCCTTCTTCGCCAATCACCTTACAGGCGTGCTACGTTCACAACAAAGAGGATGCAGGATAAAGTGAGAGAAATTGACATTTTTGCATTGTAATATACATCAGGACGTGTTGTGTAAGAAAGTGTTAAAAATAAAACCATCAAAAGCCATCTGCTTTTGTATAAAGATAAGTTAGGTTAAATGAAAATATTATTATTTTTTATCTTACGGTACATCAAAAATAATTTAAGCAAAATTTAATTGAAATATTGTCGGTGTGGCCCTCCAGCAGTGCTCGGGTTGCTCATGCGGCCCCCGGTAAAAATTAATTGCCCACCCCTGCTATAACCTGCTAGTCAGGAATGTACAACAATTCTTCTCAACTAAAGAGGAGAAATATAACCTTAGAGGAAAAACTAACTTACAACATTTGTATGCACGTACAACATTGAAGACCTTTAGCATATCAGTATGTGGAATTAAACTATGGAATAGATTAAAAGCAAAGAAGTTAAACATTGTACTGATATGATCCAGTTTATTAAGAGGTTGTTCAAATTAATAGTGCTTTATTATGAGAATTATGAGAAATACATTCAACCTTATTGAAAACGAGATAATCTTCGTTTATCATGACTGACTTCATTATAAGCGGGGGTGTGTATTGTAGCGTCCCGGAAGAGTTAGTGCTGCAAGGGGTTCTGGGTATTTGTTCTGTTGTGTTTATGTTGTGTTACGGTGCGGATGTTCTCCCGAAATGTGTTTGGTGTGGGTTCACAGTGTGGCGCATATTTGTAACAGTGTTAAAGTTGTTTATATGGCTACCCTAAGTGTGACCTGCATGGTTGTTGATCAAGTATGCATTGCATTCACTTAAATGTGCGTAAAAGCCGCATTTATTGTATGACTTGGCCGGCACGCTGTTTGTATGGAGGAAAAGCGGTTGTAGAGGACGCTAAAGGCAGTGCCTTTAAGGCACGCCCCCAATATTGTTGTCCGGGTGGAAATCGGGAGAAATTCGGGAGAATGGTTGCCCCGGGAGATTTTCGGGAGGGGCACTGAAATTCGGGAGTCTCCCGGGAAAATCGGGAGGTTTAAACCGATACCGATAATTCCCGATATTACATTTTAAAGCATTTATCAGCCGATATTATCGGACATCTCTAATGTCAATACACAAAGTAGAACATCATTACATGTAATGCATTATAATGTGCCGAGCAAATACCACACCGTATGTGAATTGTGAAGTGAAGTGAATTATATTTATATAGCGCTTTTCTCTAGTGACTCAAAGCGCTTTACATAGTGAAAACCCAATATCTAAGTTACATTTAAACCAGTGTGGGTGGCACTGGGAGCAGGTGGGTAAAGTGTCTTGCCCAAGGACACAACGGCAGTGACTAGGATGGCGGAAGTGGGGATCGAACCTGCAACCCTCAGGTTGATGGCACGGCCACTCTACCAACCGAGCTATACCGCCCCAGAAACCACAATTAGCCGTGCTAATGTTGGAACACATTTCCTCAGCATATTGAGAAGGAAATAGGCACTGACACTACCATATCCACGTATGTTTTATTTGTCCAAAATATAATATACATGTTGCCCTGTCAGTATGTGGATGTGTCATTGATCGGGCTAGCATGCTAAGCATTACACTAGGAGCTGAGCACCATCACACTAAGCATTGGTTGCACGAACATACTGGCAATTTAAGTGGACCCCGACTTAAACAAGTTGAAAAACTTATTCGGGTGTTACCATTTAGTGGTCAATTGTACGGAATATGTACTGTACTGTGCAATCTACTAATAAAAGTTTCAATCAATCAATCAATTGTTAGACAAGATCATAGATAAATAGTACTTTATTGATTCCTTCAGGAGAGTTCCCTCAGGAAAATAAAAAATAGACTGTATTGGACAATATAGTTTACATACCAAATGTCCATTTCCATGTATTACAAGTAACAACAAAATGTAAATGCCTGACTTACCCATCAAAGAGGAAATTAGAAAGTTTGGCGTCAGATGGAAAAAAAATCTTCTCCGCCTTCAATGGTCTCCGTCTTTCAAAGGCATCCCCGATACAAATCCTCGTTTTGTTCTCGGCTTTATCATGAATAAGTTGAGAATCGCAACGAGGCCTTTTAGATTGACTAAGGTCTGACATTTTTTGTCAGACCTTAACATCTGTTAAATACTGAACAGATGTTTACCTTATCCAAATAAACATCTGTTCAGTATTTTAACATAAAAGTGTTTGATTTGGAGGCATTAAAAGCCACAAAACGCAACGGGTCCATCAGACCCACAAACGCTGGCTGAGTAACAACAATATGAACGTTGCACGGAAAATGTATCTGCCAGTTTCTGCATCCCACAGGGATTCTTCTTTTGTGTTGCTGCACCTGCGGTTCCCACACAAGGTTGCAACATTGTTTGTCAACACTGTCTGCTCTCATTTTGTCGCACATTTGACCCTCTGATGTTCTGTGTACCTACACTCTGTCCTCCTCCTGTCTAGGCCTGCTGTGTGTGTGTGTGTGTGCGTGTGTGTGTGTGTGGTACACAGAACATCAATTTCCACACTTCTATTAGCCCTGGGTCCAGTGGACCCGGACATCTTATATGTAATAGAAATGTGTAGGGAGGGTGTATGGTGTGTGGTCATTAAATATGTATTCTGATATATGTTCTTCACAGAAAATGAGCCAAAGTCAGTGAGTCTCAGTTTGAAAAATTAATTAATTGTATCGTTTTTCTTTGAATAAAAATGAAAACGGGTCCCACAGACCCAAACACCACACAAGGGCTAATTTTGAAATGAGCATATCCCGGCTGAACTACTGTTATCAGTTATAAAGGTATTGGGAAATAACATTATTTAGTTATTCCAATTGACATATCAGGGCCATTTAATGATGACTCAACATGACATTATTACATATGGCACCTTTAAATTCGGATATCATTAAAAATGCTGGTAAAAATAAGCAAATACATTAAGAAAATAAAGAATGAACCGATTTGTTTTCTTTTGAATCACGTCTATAATAAATACTTTTTTGACACGAGTCAGCGATACAATGTTTTTTCGATTGTGCGTACATAAAGTACAGGGTGTACTAGGTAGTGAAAGTACTACATGTAGTGCGAGGGTGTACTCACACGATGCCATTGCAGCACTTGTCACAGATGGGAAGCTTCTGCAGATTTCCTGCTGGTGCGACCGCCCTGGTAGTCGGAGCTTTAACCGTTCTGGTAACCATCGGCCGAGTGCCTGCATGGGGGCGGGAACATGATTGTGGATGATGTCGAGCACTCAAAGTAGCGAGTGCGACGGCAAACAAACACGCGGCGAAAACAATTTCAGTTTACGTGGCCGAGAGCTTAAGTGCAAGCGCGCCTGACACGCCGTCGAAAGGAATAATAATAGCAATAGCAGAAAAGTGTTTGCTGACCGTCGCTCTCCACAAAGTCCTGCAGAGCCTTAAAGGACCCCGACTGTCGTGGCTCCGTGGGCTCGTCGTCGTCCTTCTGCAACATGCGGTAGACGTCCGAGTCCTCGATGTTCGCTAACGTTCTCGGGCTGCAAAGAGAGAACACGTGTCAAGTTCAAACACTGATGACATCTATTAAACGAGACAAGAAGCAAGGAATTCAACAGAGACAGAAGTAAATTTGGCTCAATTTGAGGAGAAACGTCTGGGCTGTACTCTTGTACAGTCTCCAGCACGCTCTGGCGAAAGATTATTATTATTTGGACTTTCCCTGTTTACATAACAACAGCTGTTTCTAAAGGAATGGGGGGTATGTAAACAGCCATTGTATTCGGTCACATTAACACAAAAGAAAAAGATGCCTCGGGCTTGGACTGGTCCTGGATCGAGCTTGGACAGGTCTTGGATCAAAATAGATAACCCCTCCCATCGTACACGATGGAATTTTACAAGTCTTTGTCTTGGTGCAACAAAGACAGCTTTCGTCTGTTCACTGGGAACTCAGAGAACAGAAAGTTTTTTGATAATTTACATACAATTTTTCTGACAACACGTGTTAGCATAAAACGCCCTAGACGAGAGTATGTCCTTTTAGCTCCGAGACTCCGCATAAAAGTACGTCGATAAAAGAAATGCATATAATAACAAAACGTTAGAATGTACTGTGTACAGCAAACAATTGTGAAAGCGAAGCTAGCGCTAACACAAGAAATACCGCTTAGCTTATTAAGTTAATCAGAGAACAATGATAGGCATGAAAAACACTAACCGGTTTGTTGTAATGGACTTATGCTATCTTTAAGTTGAAGTGGAGTGTTAATTTAAAAAAAAAATTTTTTTTTAGTATGTACAGTAAGTAAGTCTTGAATGCTATTGTATGCTTAGCTGTTGTGTAGCTGCTAGCTCGTAGTAGCGCCGCTTGTAGATACTGCTTGTATCGGAGATTTTAGATGCAAGCTAAAGTAAAACCATTTTTTTGCTCATATCGTATTGTAAGAATTTATTTCGGACCGATAGCAACAAATATTTGCTACTTTTATATATAAAAAAATAAAATAAAAAAGATAATTTGTGGGAAAGTGTTTTAAAAAGGTACAAACAATTTTTTTGTTTTTTAAATTTCGATATTTTGGTGGATATATGTTTAGAAAAGTTAACTGTTAAATAATGAATGGATAGATTGAAAAAAATATTAAATTGGTTGAAACACTGCTCTGTATTTACTACAAAATATATTTTGGGATTAAAATAAATGTAATTTAATAGGAAATTGTATTTATTTTAAATGGAAGATTAATTATTTAAATTACTTAATTTGCATTTTTGTATATGATTTTAAACTAACAAAATATTACTACATTTATTGTTTTTTTTTAAAACGGTAATTTGTAAAAAAATAAATAAAAATAAAAATAAATAATAAATTAAAAAAATAAATAATTATTATATATATATATATATATATATATATATATATATATATATATATATATATATATATATATATATATATTTTTTTTTTTCAATAACCGTCATCCTCATTAAGAGCATGGTATCTAACATCCATCCCAGCTGACATTGGGCAACAGGCGGGGTACAATTTGTTTTGAAATTGTCTAAAAAAAATTTAAATATTTGTTTGAATATTTTTGGGGGATATATATTTAAAAAGGCTGCTAAATGTGAAGTAAAAAATGGACTTCAGGAATTGTTATAATTATAGAAAATATTAAATAAAACTGTTGAAAACTGCTCTGCATTAAATACTAAATATATTATAATTAAAATACATTTTATTTCAATAGTTAGAAATGTTATTTAATTTAAATAGAATTGATTTTGTATTATTTAATTTGTATATAATTTTATGATTTTTTAACTTAAATAGATAGTATGCAAACTTTTTTTTGGGCTCTATGTTGCTAGCTAACAAATAATGATAAATATTGTTATTGTTTAAAGGTTTGTCATTAGTAAAAAAAAAAAAAAAAAGTTTAGAAATGTTGCTACTGTAAAATAATGGACCTCAAGCAAAATTTAAAAAAAAATCAGTTGAAACACTGCTCTGCATTAAATACAAATTATATCTTGGAATTAAAACACATTTTATTCAATTCACGCAAATTGTTCTAAATTATTTAATCTGTATTTATATATGTTTCTTAAATGAAATAATATACAAAGTGTGTTTCTTTTAATCTGTCGAAACACTGCTCTGCATTTATTACAAAAAAACCTGGAATTAAAATAAATTTTGTTCAAAACATATAATTAAATTCAAATCAAATCTGTTTTTAATTATTTGATTTGTATTTACTAATATTATTTTTGAAAAAAAATAATATACACACTTTATTTCGGGCTCCATTTTGTGAGCTAACAAAATATGAATAAATATATTGTTAATGTTTAAAGATATTTGTAAAAAATAAAAATAAAAAATTTTGGAAATAGTTTAAAAAAATATATGCATTTCAATATTAAAAAACAACAACAGTAATAATTAAAAAATATTCATGTCAGTATGGTGAAATATTTTTATTTTTTTCGAAAGGATTTTCTGTTTTTGTCGCCAAAAGCATCATGTATGCGTTACGTAAGCGCGCCGCTTACTATCGTAACCACAGCGATAGTAAACAGCAACAATGTATGCGCGGCGTGCTGCGTCTAAGCAGGAAGTGGCCTTGAAGCCAAGCTTCTGTGGTGTGACGCGCATTCGGACCAATTTATTTCTCACTGAGAGGTTAGGTAACAACGTGTTACTGCGGCGATTTGACCTAAAAATAATATCAGGGTGTTTTTCTTCCATATTTGCGATGACAGAATTACTATGGGCGTATTCCAACATAAAAGGGGGTCAGAACTCCAGCTTCTGCAGATTCCAGTGTGCACAAATGTTCGCGAAAGGCCTTTTTGAAAAGGACTTTTTAAGATGAAAGTCAACACAAAGCTCGGTTATCTAGCGTTCACTTCGTAAAAGGAGTTTTTAACTCCTTTTAGATGAG
Organism: Entelurus aequoreus; assembly: GCF_033978785.1. Classification (NCBI taxonomy): domain Eukaryota; kingdom Metazoa; phylum Chordata; class Actinopteri; order Syngnathiformes; family Syngnathidae; genus Entelurus; species Entelurus aequoreus. Next base: position 16,477,734 of record NC_084748.1, read on the forward strand.
ACATTAAAAAGCTGCACATTTGATTACCTTTTTACCATGTTTCCTATTTCCGGTCCTCACCTTTCGGCCTTAGGCAGGACAATTCCCTTCATCTGACCCTCCATGGCGTCCTGGATGTTCCCGGATGAGTAGAGGCCGATGGGCGTGTTGTAGGCTGTGCTGACCACCTGATGCGTGTCGTCGATGTTGGCCGCCGCCACGAAGGGCTGAGCTTGGCGGTTGTGAGCCACGCCGATGTGCTTGTGCTCCTGCGCGAAAAAAGGGCGGGGAGGGAGGTCACGATGAGGTCACACGGCGCCAACGCAGGCTTCACTTTGGGTGCAAACCTGCTGCTCGGACGCAAGGTTGAGTTTGAAGGGGCTGACTTTGCCGTCCTGCGTTACCCGCGGCGACCACAGCCTGGCTTCGTTTCTAAGGGAGAGGAAGAAGGATTTTTAGAACAAGAAAAGAACACAATCAAGATGTTATTATAATTTTTTTTTTTTTTTGGCAACAAAACAATGTGGTTGATTAGGGAAAAATATACAAAAACATGTATTATTAATATTATTTATTTCATTTCAATTTCATTTATTTATTGTTCTGTATCTATATATTGTTTTATATTTTAATTATATTTATTTATGCATTAAAACAACATTGTACTTTTTTTGTTTTAAATATAGGAAAAAAACAACTACTTTTTATAATATTAATACGGGACTTCTTAAATATGTATTTTTTTTTTACATATTTATTTGTTCAATTATTTTATTAATATTATTTTTAGGCAATTAAAACTTAAAACAAAATTATACTCAGTTAAAGTGTTAGCCAAATGTAGAAAAAAAATCAAGAATGAAAAAATATTGATTTTTATTGATTACTGAAGTAATTAGATAATGAAGTGAATATTTAAAATATTACACCAACAAGAAAATAACACAATCAGTATGTACTTTTGTTTTTTTGCACATGATCTGGATTTGATCTGGAATGAAATCAGTTTTTACAGCTTCTGACCCAGACTAAACAATGTGGTTGATTAGCGAAAAATATACAAAAACATGTATTATTAATATTATTTATTTCATTTTAATTTCATTTATTTATTGTTCTGTATTTATATATTGTTTTATATTTTAATTATCATATTTATTTATGCATTACCACATTGTACTTTTTTTGTTTTAAATATAGGAAAAAAATAAATACTTTTTATAATATTCATACGGGACTTCTTATCTATATATATATCTATATATATATATATATATATATATATATATATATATATATATATATAGATATATATACATACTTTTTTTTACATGTTTATTTGTTCAATTATTTTATTAATATTATTTTTAGACAATTAAAACTTAAAACAAAATTATACACAATTAAAGTGTTTGCCAATTGTTGAAAAAAATTCAAAAATATAGCTTTTTATTGATTACTGAGGTCATTAGATAATGAAGTGAACATTTTTAAAATATATTACACCAACAAGAAAATAACACAATCAGTAAGTACATTTTTTTTTTTTTTTTACACATGATCTGGATTTGATCTGGAATAAAATCCGTTTTTACAGCTTCTGACCCAGACTAAACAATGTGGTTGATTAGGGAAAAATATACAAAAACATGTACTATTAATATTATTTATTTTAATTTCATTTATTGTTTTGTATTTATTTATTGTTTTATGTTTTTGAATTAATTATCCTATTTATTTATGCCTTACCACAGTGTACTTTTTTTTTTTTTTTTTTAAATGTAGGAAAAAATAAAACATTTAAATTTGTATAATATTCATGAAGGACTTCTTACATTTTATTTGTATATTTATTTGTTAAATTATTTTATTAATATTATTTTTAGACAATTAAAACTTAAAACAAAATTATACACAATTAAAGTGTTTGCCAATTTTTGAAAAAACTCAAAAATTAAAAACAATTTGTTTTAAAACTTTTTTGCTCCTTAATAAAAACTGATACTTGTGGAAATGTTTATTTTTATTGATTACTGAGGTAATTAGATAATGAAGTCAATATTTTTTAATATATTCGAACACCAAGAAAATAACACAATCAGTATGCACATTTATTTTTTTTACACTTCATCTGGAATAAAATCAGTTTTTACAGCTTCTGAACCAGACAAAACAATGTGGTTGATTAGGGAAAAATATACAAAAACATGATTATATTATTTATTTATTCATTTTAATTTCATTTATTTATTGTTCTGTATTTATATATTGTTTTATGTTTTTGAATTAATTATCCTATTTATTTATGCATTACCACATTGTACTTTTTTTTTAGATCCAGGAAAAAATAACTACTTTATATTTTTATAATATTCATAAGGGACTTCTTAAATTATTTTTTTTTACATGTTTATTTGTTAAATTATTTTATTAGTATTATTTTTAGACAATTCAAATTTAAAACAAATATATACACAACTAAAGTGTTTGCCAATTGTTGAAAAAACTTAAAAATGAAAAAATAATCTGATCAGGTTTTTTTTATGAGATTAAAAATATATTTTTTAATTAATACGTTAATAAAATAATAATGTTAATTTAAAAACATGTTGAAGTAGTTTAGAAATAAAGTAAGCTACTGTTATACTTAAATATTTCTAAATGTAATTTAATAAATATACAATTGCCAATTAGAATGTGTTTTAAAACTTTTTTGCTCCTTAATAAAAACTGATACTTGTGGAAATGTTGATTTTTATTGATTACTGAAATAATTAGATAATGAAGTGAATATATTTTTAATATATTAGAAGAACAAGAAAATAACACAATCAGTATGTATTTTTTCTTCTTTTGCACTGCAATTTTCTGCTTGATCTGGATCTGATAAAATCTGTTTTTAGTTTCTGAGCGAGGAGAAACAATGTGGTTGTTTTGGGAAAAAATATATACATACATTTTTTTTATTATTTATTTTTTTGTATTCATACATTTTTTTATGTTTTTAAATTAATCATTTTATTTATGTATTACCACATTGTACTTTTTTTTGGAAAAATATTGGAAAACAAGAACTACGTACATTTTATAAAATTCACCGATTGTAAGAAATAAATAAGGAAATTCTTAAAAAATGTTTTCATAAAATTGTTTGTTAAAATATTTTACCAGTATTATTTTTAGACATTTAAAAATTAAAACAAAATTATACATGAGTAAAGTGTAAACTGATCAGGTTTTGCTGATCAGATAAAAATGGGTTTCTCTTAATATAAATGTATTTTTTAAAATTAATAAGTAGATAAAATAATTAAGCTAATTTTAAAAAGTATCTTAGATATTAAGTAAGTAACTAATATACCTAAATATTTTAAAATGTCATTTATTAAATATACAATCGTTTTGCTCCTAATAAAACTGATACTTGTGGAAATGTAGATTTTTATTTAATAATAAGGTAATTAGATAATACATTAATTATTTTTTAATATGTAAATGTTCACTATTTGTAAAAAAATAATAATAATTTGGGATTAAAAATATTTTAAAGATGTAAGTTATTAAAATAATAAAAGGCATTTTATGAAAGCGTTCCACATTGTTGCCCTTTGACACATTTTTTTTTTGCTATTTAAATGTTACAAAAATACAAATGTCACCCCATTATCTTATGTTATAATATAATATTAAATATAATTAGACATATTTTTGATGCCTGGTGGAGGTAATTCCTGTTAAGTTAATAATTGCCTATACAAAAGTGTAATATATAGACAATGTGGTGTATGAACTGCTTAACAATAACAAACAATGGCAGCCTGAGACGTGAATATGTGACATTTTCACGTGCTGATTGTTAGCGTTTATCAGCTGGAGCAGGAGTTTCCTTCCCAGACGACCAGCCGAGAGTTAAAAAGGTTGGCCAACCTTTCCACGCTGAGGGAGAGATGGCTGCTGGCCTCCTTGATCTTGTTCTGGGCGTCACAGTGCAGCATGTCGGCGGCCGGCGAGCCTTCGATGGCCACGATCACGTCGCCCGCGCATAGGCTGGCGACGTCCGCCTTGCCGCCGGGAGTGATCTGCGGGTGAAGAGTTCACAAAAGGTCACCTCCGAGCTTCCTGAGGTGACCTTATTGCATTACCGCACACGGCACAGCCATGAGGTCATGTGACTAAAAATACGTGCTGAGGGAAACGCCAAAAGAGGGAACGCTGATTTACAGCACAGGAGGATTAATGGATGTTTTACATTAGCAACATGCACATTTTGAAAAAATAGATCTTTTTATTGGATTCTATTGCAGATGAATAATAAAGTGGTACAACTAAATGTATTTCATGACAGCACAAATGTATTTGGAGAAGTTGGGCCATAAAATGGATTTTTAAATGACCTAAAAGCTTTTTTTTTTTACCGCACAAACAAAGAACAGTAATATTTTTATATTCACACTTTTACTTTCCAATAAGGAGCTTTAAATGTATTCATGACCTTTCCAACACACTCAAGAATTAATTTGCACTACTTATTGCATTTAAAAAATGTACTTGTGTCATTAAAACATGACTTAACGTTTGGGTTGTTTGTTGAATTCATAAAGTTGATGCAAAGTCATTAAAGCCACAATACGTAACAATTGGGTAGTTTCTCGAGTTCATTCACACAATGCCTAAAGTCATGTTAAATAACACTTGGGTTGTTTCTTAAGTTCATAAATTTGACGCAAAGTCATTAAAGACACATTAAGTAACACTTAAGTTGTGTCTTTAATTGATAATGGTGACACAGGTTAAAGCCACATTAAGTAACACTTGGATAGTTTCTTGAATTCATAAATTTATTGCAAAGTCATTTAAAGTCACATTAGGTCAAACTTGGGTTGTTTTTATATTCATAAAGTTGATGGGGTGCTTTAAAGTCACACTACGTAATAAATGAAGTGTATTTTTTTACATAATAAAGTTAAGTCCTTTGAAGCTCAACTATGCAACACGAGCTCCATTTTCCTTGCTCCCCTTACAGATATTTCCTCCTCTCGGGATCACTTGAGGAAGTCATCTAGTCTCCCACAGTCACAACGTCCACAAATAAATATGTTATTTATGTTATGTATTTATATTTATGTGCTGAGAATGACTTTTTGTTTGTTTACAGGCAAAAAAAACCCGGTTAACTTTCCATTGACAATGATTGAAAACACAGCCCTTATAGACTAAATAGCAGGCAACACAAGTTGAGGTGGCGTGCACGAGTGCTGCAAGCACCGAGGAGCTGCGGTTCATTAGCTGGCAACATAAGTTGTGTTAGCCTGCACGACCACAAATTGTGGTAGCGTGCACGAGTGCTGCCGGGACTGAGGAGCCGCGGTTCAGAAGCTGGCAACATAAGTTGTGTTAGCTTGCACGACCACAAATTGTGGTAGCGTGCACGAGTGCTGCCGGGACTGAGAAGCTGCGGTTCAATAGCAGGCAACATAAGTTGTGGTAACGTGCATCAGTGCTGCCAGGACTGAGGAGCTACGGTTCAATAGCAGGCAATATAAGTTGTGGTAGCATGCATGAGTGCTTCCAGGACTGACGAGCTGTGGTTCGACAGAGAGCAACAAAAGTTGACTGCCGGGCCTGAGTAGCTGCAGATCAATAGCTGGCAACATAAGCTGAGGTAGCATGCATGAGTGCTGCCAGGACTGAGGAGCCGCGGTTCAATAGCTGGCAACATAAGCTGAGGTAGCGTGCACGAGTGTTGCCAGGACTGAAGAGCCACGTTTCAATAGAGGGTGACATAAGTTGTAATGGCGTGCAGGAGTGCTGCCGGGACTGAGGAGCCGCGGTTCAATAGCTATTAACATGAGTTGAGGTAGCTTGAACGAGTGCGGCCGAGACCGAAGAGCCACAGTTCAATAGCTGGCAACATAAGCTGAGGTAGCGTGCACGAGTGCTTCCAGGACTGACGAGCTGTGGTTCGACAGAGGGCAACAAAAGTTGACTGCCGGGCCTGAGGAGCTGCGGTTCAATAGTTGGAAACATAAGTTGAGGTAGCGTGCACGAGTGGTGCCAGTACTGAAGGGCTGCAGTTAATTAGCTGGCAACTTGAGTTGTGGCAGCGTGCACAAGTGCTGCCAGAACTGAGGAGCTGCAGTTCAATAGAAGGCAACATAAGCTGAGGTAGCGTGCATGAGTGCTACCAAGACTTAAGAGCCACGTTTCAATAGAGGGCGACACAAGTTGTAATAGCGTGCACGAGTGCTGCCGGGACAGAGGAGCTGCGGTTCAATAGCTGGCAACAAAAGTTGAGGCAGCGTGCACGAGTGCTACAGAGACTGAAGAGCCACGTTTCAATAGAGGACGACATAAGTTATAATGGCGTGGACGAGTGCTGCCGGGACAGAGGAGCTGCGGTTCAATAGCTGGCAAAATTAGTTGAGGTAGCGTGCACGAGTGCTACCAAGACCGAAGAGCCACGGTTCAATAGCTGGCAACATAAGCTGAGATAGCGTGCACGAGTGCTGCCAGGACTGAGGAGCCGCGGTTCAACAGCTGGCAACATAAGTTGAGGTAGCGTGCATGAGTGCTACCGAGTCTGAAGAGCCACGTTTCAATAGAGGGCGATATAAGTTGTAATGGCGTGCACGAGTGCTGACAGGACTGAGGAGCCGTGGTTCAATAGCTGGCAACATAAGTTTAGGTAGCGCGCAGGAGTGCTACCGAGACTGAAGAGCCACGTTTTAATAGAGGGCAACATAAGTTGTTAAAGCGTTAACGAGTGCTGCCAGGACTGAGAAGCTGTGGTTCAATAGCTATTAAGATGAGTTGAGGTAGCTTGAACGAGTGCTACCGAGACTGAAGAGCCACGTTTCAATAGAAGTGAAGTGAAGTGAATTACATTTATATAGCGCTTTTTCTCAAGTGACTCAAAGCGCTTTACATAGTGAAACCCAATATCTAAGTTACATTTAAACCAGTGTGGGTGGCACTGGGAGCAGGTGGGTAAAGTGTCTTGCCCAAGGACACAACGGCAGTGACTAGGATGGCGGAAGCGGGGATCGAACCTGCAACCCTCAAGTTGCTGGCACGGCCGCTCTACCAACCGAGCTATACCTCTCTAAATAGAGGGCGACATAAGTTGTAAAGGCGTGCACGAGTGCTGCCGGGACAGAAGAGCCGCGGTTCAATAGCTATTAACATGAGTTGAGGTAGCTTGAACGAGTGCTACTGAGACCGAAGAGCCACGGTTCAATAGCTGGCAACATAAGTTGAGGTAGCGTGCACGAGTGCTGCCGGGACTGAGGAGCCGCGGTTCAATAGCTATTAACATGAGTTGAGGTAGCTTGAACGAGTGCTACCGAGACTGAAGAGCCACGTTTCAATAGAGGGCGACATAAGTTGTAATGGCGTGCACGAGTGCTGCCGGGACAGAGGAGCTGCGGTTCAATAGCTGGCAACATTAGTTGAGGTAGCGTGAACGAGTGCTACCAGAACTGAGGAGCCGCGGTTCAATAACTATTAACATAAGTTGAGGTAGCGTGAACGAGTGCTACCAGAACTGAGGAGCCGCGGTTCAATAGCTATTAACATGAGTTGAGGTAGCTTGAACGAGTGCTACCGAGATTGAAGAGCCACGGTTCAATAGCTGGCAACATCAGCTGAGGTAGCGTGCACGAGTGCTGCCGGGACTGAGGGAGACATGAATTTGACAGTTGGCCACCTCACAGTCAACATGTCAGACTTCTCCTAAAAAAATGAACCGCAACTCCTCGACAGTACTCGTGCACGCCACCACAAGGCAAGACACGATCATCTCGCCGCTCACTTGTGTCGCCAGCTGGTGGATAGCAAGCCGTACACAGACTTCTCTAAAGTAGTTTCACTTCCTATGGTATGGTCCCTGGATAAAGTGTGAATGTTTGGCGCTGAAAGTGCGCGTGTGTGCCTTTAAGAACCGCGCAGTGTTTACTTTCCACTGCTGGCAGGCCGTAAAAGAGGTGAGGTGATGATGATGTTCCTGTCCTAAAAAGGCAGCCAGACTACACTGTGCTGTACTCGTGTGCCATGCACCCTTCTGTTGTTGTCTTCTTTTAACGTGCATTCCTTCTACACGCCGTCATCGTCCTCGGACACACAACAGGTGGTAGTATATAAGAGGACGGACGGACGGACACACACACACACACACACACACACACACACACACACACACACACACACACACACACACACACACACACACACACACATGCACACACACACACACCCACACACATTTTCTAAATAAAGACAGGCTGCAGATGGATTAGTGGATCGAATCACGTCTAAATTGTTGTCGTGTTGCTGCTGTGGTGTAACACCTTGAAAAAAGTAGTACAGGCTGCCAACGTGTGTTAGTGTTACTGTACACTCCTCCTCCTCCTCCTTGTTGGACGCCGGTGTGACATTTGGAAAGTGCTTCTTCCTCATCTGGCTCTGTGTGCGCTTTAAAATGTTGCCACTCAGCTGTCAGTGGGTCTGGGCGGTACGGCTGAAAAGTGTAATATAATTATTATATGGAATTATTATTAGCAGCTGGGATGAACGCCAGCGCGACCCCGAGAGGGACAAGCGGTAGAAAATGGGATGGATGGAATTATAATTATATTATTCATAGAATATTAAATAATTATTGATATTTTTCTGACCTATGAGGAATCAGGAGCAGGAGAAAGTGTGAAAATACAAACAGAGAGAAACCTGAGAAATAACTATTTTCTGCAGGTTTAGTGCCAGGAAGATATGGCTGTGCTCTAAAGGGTGAGCGGTGTGGTATTACCCTACTTGGTGGGGACTGCAGTCCGTTTTAAAAGCATTTGCATAGGAGAAAAACATAATCTTAGAGAAAAATTTAACTAAAGTTTGTATGCACGCACAACACTTAAGACCTTTAGCATATCAGTATGTGGAATTTAATTGTGAAATGGATGAGGCAAATAAGTCAAACAATGTACTAATATGATCCAGTTTAGGATATTGTTCAAACCCAAAGTGCGCAGTCACACACATGAGCGCCTGACCACCAGGTGTGCAGTCACACACACTTGTGACGTCACACCTGGTGGTCAGACTTCAAACTTGACACCTCATTGGCTGGTTCTGAGACAGGATCGATTGCTTCAGCCTTAATTTACTGAAAGTGAGACTTGCTTTTTGAAGGAGGACATTTTTCGACACTGAATTTTACAGCACTGAGTTTTTTTACACTGATTTTTTTATACACTTAATTTTTTGGACATTAATTTATTTGACACTGAATTTTTGGACATTAATTTTTTTGACACTGATTTTTTATACACTGAATTTTTTTCACACTGAATTTTTATAAAGTGATTTTTTTACACTGTTGTTTTTATACAGAGGATTTTTATAGACTGATTTTTTTTTACACTGATTTTTTTTCTTTTTTTTTTTACAGGCCCTGCGATGAGGTGGCGACTTGTCCAGGGTGTACCCCGCCTTCCGCCCGATTGTAGCTGAGATATGCTCCAGCGTCCCCCGCGACCCCGAAGGGAATAAGCGGTAGGAAATGGATGGATGATTTTTTACACTGAATTTTAATACACTGAAATTTCATACACTGATTTTTTTACACTGAATTTTTATAGACTCGATTTTTATACACTCGATTTTTTTACACCAAATTTTCATACACTTTTTTTTTTTTACACTGAATTTTCAAACACTCAATATTTAAACACACACATTTTACGAACACATTTTTTTTCCAATGACATTGTCCGCATAATTTGATGTAGAAAAATTCAGTTCACAAAATTCAAAAGCAAAAAATTCAGTTACATAAATTCAGTGACAAAAAAAATGGTGTAATAGCATTTTTAGTGTTGGTAAAGAACTATCTTAAATAAACACATACATAGGGGGACTTGTTTTACATGAAGAAGCACTCAAAACATGTCAATGAATGATGGGGGCTTCATGTGAAATGTTATCGCAAACTTATTCCTAGCCCCTTCCTGCTCCGTCACTGATAACAGTATGGCACACAGCCTTAGTGCTGAGCTTGTAAGCAGTCACACTGCCATCACATTTATAGTATTTTTTTTGTACCGGACTATAAGGCGCATTAAATAAATTACATTTCACATAGTGTGAAAATTTTTTTTTTTTGTTAAATTCAAGTTCGATTTTAAAAAGTATAAAAATAATTTCACATAGTGTGAAAAAAATAATTTTAATTAAATTCAAATTTGATTTAAAAAAGTATAAAAATAATTTCACATGATGCGCAAAACATTTTTTAGATAAATTCAAGTTTTATTTAAAGAAGTATAAAAATAATTTCACAGTGTGAAAAAAATATTTTTAGTTGAATTCAAGTTTAATTTTAAAAAAAGTATAAAAATATTTAGGTTAAATTCAAGTTTGATTTAAAAAAGTATAACAATAATTTCACACAGTGTAAAAAAAAAATTTGAGTAAAATTCAAGTTTGATTTAAAAAAGTATAGAAACAGATTCACAGTGTGAAAAAAATAATTTGAGCTAAATTCAAGTTTGATTTAAAAAAGTATAAAAATAATTTCACATAGCGTGAAAACATATTATTTTATGTAAATTCAGTTTTAATTAAAAATGTATACAAATATTTTCACATAATGTGAAAAAAATTATTTTAGTTAAATTTAAGTTTGATTTAAAAAAGTATCACAATTATTTCAGTGTGAAAAAAATATTTTTTGTTAAATTCAAGTTTGATTTAAAAAGTATAAAAAATAATTTCACAGTGTGTAAAAAATCATTTTAGTTTAATTCAAGTTTGATTAAAAAAAGTATAATAATAATTTCACATACAACTTTATTTTGTTAAATTCAAGCTTGATTTATTTTTTGTTAAATTCAAGTTTGATTGAAAAAAGTATAACAATTATTTCACATAGTGTAAACAAAATAATTTTAGCTAAATTCAAGTTTGATTTAAAAAAGTATAAAAATAATTTCACATAGCGTGAAAACATATTATTTTATGTAAATTCAGTTTTAATTAAAAATGTATACAAATATTTTCACATAATGTGAAAAAAATTATTTTAGTTAAATTTAAGTTTGATTTAAAAAAGTATCACAATTATTTCACAGTGTGAAAAAAATATTTTTTGTTAAATTCAAGTTTGATTTAAAAAGTATAAAAAATAATTTCACAGTGTGTAAAAAATCATTTTAGTTTAATTCAAGTTTGATTAAAAAAAGTATAATAATAATTTCACATACAACTTTATTTTGTTAAATTCAAGCTTGATTTATTTTTTGTTAAATTCAAGTTTGATTGAAAAAAGTATAACAATTATTTCACATAGTGTAAACAAAATAATTTTAGCTAAATTCAAGTTTGATTTAAAAAAGTATAAAAATAATTTCACATAGTGTGAAAAAAATACAATTCTGCTTAGTCTTAGCCTATAATAATAATATAATAATAACAATAATATAAAATGTGCAGAAGTTTGCGTCTACATTGGATGATCCACACCCCAGTAAATATTTTGATAACCCTGCTGTGCTCCCAAATTCTTCCGCGTGAAATCCACCCCACAGTGGGACAGATATGAGTGTGTGTGTGTGTATAATGTAAGCTGCTATTTGTATCTAAGCCTCATGCATTTACTGCAGCACAGGTGCAAAGTCACATACTGGAAGGAGGATCTTTCTAGAAAGAGCGTTAAACCCGCCAACCACATACATACACACACACACACTCACAAAGCAGTGTTGATGCAAAAAAAAAAAACACACTTGGCACAAAAAAGTCATCAAAACAGTGTCCTGTCCTACCCTGGAGATGGTCAGCGGCTGGTTGAAGTCCTTGCCCCCCACCAGACGGAAGCCCCAGGGGGCCGGCCCGGTCAGAACCACGTTGAGCGGCATGCCCCTTCAACAGCGAGGACGTCCTCTTCCTGCTGGGAACACGGTCAAAGAGTAAAAGTTATCAAAGTGATGCAGGTTTTTAGAAGGTGGGAGGGCGGGAGGCCTGGCAGGACCCTCCCCAGGAGTAAAGTGATTGGTCAGACTTGGGCTGGACTTACTCGCCGCTCTTCTTCACTGTTTGGTTGCTACAGCAGAGCTTCCTTTCGCTTTGTGCTTTTCAGAAAGATCTCCATCCTCCCCGCAGACAGCTTCCAGGCTGGCGGCCGTCACCCTCCCTCCCTGCGCGCTCCGCTTGAAGGGCCCCCGCTGATCCTCTCCTTTTTTGGTCTGAAGACTCCGCCGTCCGTCTCTCCGAGGTCCCGCAGGAACATTCCGGCCAGGATTGATGTGGACCCAGCCAGGAACCATCTTCTTGTAAATCCCAGCATCTTTTATTGGGCCTCATGAAGCTGATTCCTTCATAAAAGTGCCCAGATAGGCCAGAAAATCTATTTTATAACCCCCATCCCCTTGATAAACATTTTTTATTATACTATTTCAAATTCAATAAATCCAGAAATTACGTTTGAGAGTCGAGCACCTGCTCGTGTCGTTATTGTTGAGGCATTTAAAGATGCACTAAGTAGTAAAAAGGATTGTCTCTTTTAACCGAGTTAAGGTATGGGGGAGGCATTTAAAGCCGCACTAAGAAACTACTTTATTTTTTTAACATGGTTTATTTACTAATCATAAGTATATTTCCAACAAGGATTATGCCACATTATCATATTTATTAATACAAAACCCAAAACCAGTGAAGTTGGCACGTTGCAAAGCCGGCGGCGTTTCTGGGTGTTGTTGATAAATGGCATTCGCTTTGCATAGTAGAGTTTTAACTTGCACTTACAGATGTAGCGGTGAACTATATTACTGACAGTGGTTTTCTGAAGCGTTCCTGAGCCCATGTGGTGATATCCTTTACACACTGATGTCGCCTTTTGATGAAGTTACCGCCTAAGGCAGTGGTACCCAACCATTTTGTAGCTGGGGACCAGTCAACGCTTGAAAATGTGTCCCACGGACCGGAGGGGGGGGGGGTTATTTATTTCATAAAGAAATACAATCATTTTTGCTTACAGACTGTATCCCTGCAGACTGTATTGATCTATATTGATATATAGTGTATATATTGTGTTTTTTATGTTGATTTAATTTAATTTAAAAAAAATTAAAAAAAAATTTATATTTCTTGCGCGGCCCGGTACCAATCGGTGGTTGGGGACCACTGGCCTAAGGGATCGAAGGTCACGGCAGTGATTTCTCCAGATTCTCTAAACCTTTTGATGATATTTGGACTCCCGCAGACCGCGACCACTTCCCTGAGGACAGCAGGAACTTCACTCGGTGACAGAAAACACTGTGAGTAATGGCTTCCTGCGCGTCTTGCACAATACTCACGGAGAGGTTGGCTCTGCTAGAGGGCCGTGTCCGCCAGTTAGAGCAGAGTAATGTCGTAACTTTAGATGTTGCGGACACATCTGCTAGCGTTAGCTGTAGCGAGCTAACTAGCCCAGCTTGTAGCAGTCCTAAGCGGCCTACAAGCTACGGTGTACCGGTTGAGACGCATAATAGATTTAGCTCTTTAGCTAGTCCTACACCCCAGTCTACCGGGCACCACACCTTAGTCATAGGGGACTCCATCACCCGAAACATAAAGCTTAGCAAACCAGCCACAGTAAAGTGTATCCCCGGGGCCAGAGCACCTGACATTGAAGCTAATCTTAGGGAGCTAACTCGCAACAGGCCTAGTAAACACGTACGACAGGCTAATCGCACCACTTATTATGCGAATATAGTTGTACACGTTGGCTCCAATGACACTAGAATGAGACGGTCAGAGATTACAAAGAGAAACATAGCCAGGACTTGTGATCTCGCCAGAAAGATGTCCAGGCATCGAGTAATTGTCTCTGGCCCCCTGCCTGCGGGAGGCAATGATGAGAGATATAGCAGATTAGTCTCGCTTAACAAGTGGCTGGCTATCTACTGTAGGCAACAGGGACTAACGTTTATTGATAACTGGCCCTCTTTCTGGGGCAAACCAGGCTTGCTGATGAGAGACGGCCTTCACCCTAACCAGGAAGGCGCCATCATCCTGTCTAGAAACATAGACTACTATTTAAGTGTCACTTCACTGACTACACTAGAGCAAGCCCGGTCACAGGCAATTACAATGTCTGTTAGTCCGGGTGAGGAGTCAGTTAAGCTAGAACTAGCCAGCGCCAGGCTGGATAATCCATGTACGCATAGCAATTTTCTTAGAATAATACACAATTCACATAATGTTTTTTCTGTTGTGTCTGTGTCAGAGGTGGACATGCATTCTACTGAGGTGGCAAATTATGATATGTCCAGTCTATTGCAGCACCAAGCAAACAATCGGAAAATTCCCGTCATATCAATTCCTAGATATGGTCGAAACTATTTAAAGTGCACTACGCATAATAAACGCAACATTGTTAATATTGCCACTACGGATAATCTTAACAAAAACTCGTCAAAACAGCCCAATACCTATAATATGGGCTTTTTAAACATAAGATCATTGTCTCCCAAGGCGTTATTGGTTAATGAGGTCATTAGAGACAACAATCTTAACGTCATTGGTCTTAGCGAAACCTCGCTCAAACCAGACAAATTTTTTGCGCTCAATGAGGCATCTCCTCCTAACTATACGAATGCGCATGTTGCCCGTCCTCTTAAAAGGGGAGGGGGTGTCGCACTAATATACAATGAAAATTTCAACCTTACCCCTAACCTAAATAATAAATATAAATCGTTTGAGGTGCTTACTATGAGGTCGGTCACACCGCTACCTCTCGACCTGGCTGTTATCTACCGCCCCCCTGGGCCCTATTCGGACTTTATCAGTGAATTCTCAGAGTTCGTTGCTGATCTAATGACGCACGCCGACAATATAATCATAATGGGGGACTTTAATATCCATATGAATACCCCATCGGACCCTCAGTGCGTGGCGCTCCAAACCATAATTGATAGCTGTGGTCTTACACAAATAATACATGAACCCACGCATCGCAACGGTAATACAATAGATCTAGTGCTTGTCAGGGGTGTCACCACCTCCAAAGTTATGATACTTCCATATACTAAAGTAATGTCTGATCATTACCTTATAAAATTTGAAGTTTTGACTCATTGTCAACAAGCTAATAATAATAATAACTGCTATAGCGGCCGCAACATTAATGCTGCCACAACGATGACTCTTGCTGACCTACTGCCTTCGGTAATGGCACCATTCCCAAATTATGTCGGCTCTATTGATAACCTCACTAACAACTTTGACGATGCCTTGCGCAAAATTATTGATAGTATAGCACCGCTAAAGCAAAAAAGGGCCCCTAAAAGGCGTACCCCATGGTTTACAGAAGAAATTAGAGCTCATAAATTATCATGTAGAAAACTGGAACGCAAATGGCGCGCGACTAAACTTGAGGTTTTCCATCAAGCATGGAGTGATAGTTTAATAACTTATAAACGCATGCTTACCTTAGCTAAAGCTAAATACTACTCAAATCTCATCCGCCTCAACAAAAACGATCCTAAATTTCTGTTTAGTACAGTAGCATCGCTAACCCAACAAGGGACTCCTCCCAGTAGCTCCACCCACTCGGCAGATGATTTTATGAATTTCTTTAGTAAGAAAATTGAACTCATTAGAAAGGAGATTAAAGACAACGCATCTCAGCTACAACTGGGTTCTATTAACACAAATACGACTGTATATACGACGGACACTGCCCTCCAAAATAGTCTCTCTATTTTTGATGAAATAACATTAGAGGAATTATTACAGCGTGTAAGTGGGATAAAACAAACAACATGTTTACTTGACCCACTTCCTGGGAAACTTATCAAGGAACTGTTTGTATTATTAGGTCCATCAGTGTTAAATATTATAAACGTATCACTTTCCTCCGGCACTGTTCCCCTAGCATTCAAAAAAGCGGTTATTCATCCTCTGCTCAAAAGACCTAACCTCGATCCTGACCTCATGGTAAACTACCGACCGGTCTCCCACCTTCCGTTTATTTCCAAAATTCTTGAAAAAATTGTTGCACAGCAGCTAAATGAACACTTAGTGACTAACAATCTCTGTGAACCTTTTCAATCCGGTTTCAGGGCAAATCACTCTACGGAGACAGCCCTCGCAAAAATGACTAATGATCTATTGCTAACGATGGATTCTGATGCTTCATCTATGTTGCTGCTTCTTGATCTTAGCGCCGCTTTCGATACCATCGATCATAATATTTTATTAGAGCGTATCAAAACACGTATTGGTATGTCAGACTTAGCCTTGTCTTGGTTTAACTCTTATCTTACTGACAGGATGCAGTGCGTCTCCCATAACAATGTGACCTCGGACTATGTCAAGGTAACGTGCGGAGTTCCCCAGGGTTCGGTTCTTGGCCCTGCACTCTTTAGTATTTACATGCTGCCGCTGGGTGACATCATACGCAAATACGGTGTTAGCTTTCACTGTTATGCTGATGACACTCAACTCTACATGCCCCTAAAGCTGACCAACACGCCGGACTGTAGTCAGCTGGAGGCGTGTCTTAATGAAATTAAACAATGGATGCCCGCTAACTTTTTGCAACTCAACGCTAAGAAAACGGAAATGCTGATTATCGGTCCTGCTAGACACCAACATCTATTTAATAATACCACCTTAACATTTGACAACCAAACAATTAAACAAGGAGACTCGGTAAAGAATCTGGGTATTATCTTCGACCCAACTCTCTCGTTTGAGTCACACATTAAGAGTGTTACTAAAACGGCCTTCTTTCATCTCCGTAATATCGCTAAAATTCGTTCCATCTTGTCCACAAGCGACGCTGAGATCATTATTCATGCGTTCGTTACATCTCGTCTCGATTACTGTAACGTATTATTTTCGGGCCTCCCTATGTCTAGCATTAAAAGATTACAGTTGGTACAAAATGCGGCTGCAAGGCTTTTGACAAAAACAAGAAAGTTTGATCATATTACGCCTATACTGGCTCACTTGCACTGGCTTCCTGTGCACTTAAGATGCGACTTTAAGGTTTTACTACTTACGTATAAAATACTACACGGTTTAGGTCCAGCCTATCTCGCCGATTGTATTGTACCATATGTCCCGACAAGAAATCTGCGTTCAAAGAACTCCGGCTTATTAGTGATTCCCAGAGCCAAAAAAAAGTCTGCGGGCTATAGAGCGTTTTCTATTCGGGCTCCAATACTCTGGAATGCCCTCCCGGTAACAGTTAGAGATGCTACCTCAGTAGAAGCATTTAAGTCCCATCTTAAAACTCATTTGTATAATCTAGCCTTTAAATAGACCCCCCCTTTTTTAGACCAGTTGATCTGCCATTTCTTTTCTTCTCTCCTCTTCTCCCCTGTCCCTTGGGAGGGGGAGTTGCATAGGTCCGGTGGCCATGGATGAAGTGCTGGCTGTCCAGAGTCGGGACCCCGGGGTGGACCACTAGCCTGTGCATCGGTTGGGGACATCTCTGCGCTGCTGACCCGTCTCCGCTCGGGATGGTTTCCTGTTGGCCCCGCTGTGGACTGGACTCCCGCTGATGTGTTGGATCCACTGTGGACTGGACTTTCACAATATTATGTCAGACCCACTCGACATCCATTGCTTTCGGTCTCCCCTAGAGGGGGGGGGGGGGGGGGGGTTACCCACATATGCAGTCCTCTCCAAGGTTTCTCATAGTCATTCACCGACGTCCCACTGGGGTGAGTTTTTCCTTGCCCGTATGTGGGCTCTGTACCGAGGATGTCGTTGTGGCTTGTACAGCCCTTTGAGACACTTGTGATTTAGGGCTATATAAATAAACATTGATTGATTGATTGATTGATTGATTGATATTACGGACCATATATGGTGAAATCCCTAAATTCCTTGCAACAGCTGGTTGAGAAATGTTGTTCTTAAACTGTTTGACAATTTGCTCACACATTTGTTCAAAGTGGTGACCCTCGCCCCATCCTTGTTTGTGAATGACTGAGCATTTCATGGAAGCTGTTTTTATACCCAGTCATGGCACCCACCTGTTCCCAATTAGCCTGTTCACCTGTGGCATGTTCCAAATAAGTGTTTGATGAGCATTCCTCAACTTTCTCAGTCTTTTTTGCCACTTGTGCCAGCTTTTTTGAAACATGTTGTAGGCATCAAATTCCAAATGAGCTAATATTTGCAAAAAATACGTTTTTTTAGTTCGAACTTTAAATATCTTGTCTTTGCAGTCTATTCGATTGAATATAGGGTGAAAAAGATTCACAAATCAATGTATTCAGTTTTTATTTACGATTAACACAACGTGCCAATTTCACTGGTTGTGGGTTTTGTACCTTGTTCATTGTTATTACCTTTCTTTGCTGATTGGCTGGGAGAAAAATCACATGGTCTTCCAGTGAGACCCCAACTTTGGCTTAGAGTGGACTATTTTTTGTCATAAAACAATTAAAGCGGGCAACCGGGCGGTTTCTTTAGTTCATAAAGTTGCCACAAAATCATGCAAGTTGTTTAAAGTCATAGTCATCGTTTCTTGAAGTCATAAAGCGGATGCAAATACATTTAAAGCCACACTACGTAACACTTGGGTTGTTTCTTGAATTTATAATTATTGTTTCAAAGTCACATTAAGTAACATTTGGGTTATTTCTTGAATTGATAAGGTTGCTGCAAAGTCAATAAAGCCACATTAGCTAACACCTGGGTTGTTTTTTAAAATTCTTAAATGTGTTGCAAAAAAGTATAAAAATAATTTCACATAGCGTGAATTAAAAACATTTTTTTAATTCAAGTTTGATTTTAAAAAGTATAAAAATAATTTCACATAGTGTAAAAAAAATAATTTTAGTTAAATTCAAGTTTTACTTAAAAAAGTATCAAAATAATTTCACAGGGTGAAATTTTTTTTAGTTAAATTCAAGTTTGATTTAAAAAAGTATAACAATAATTTCACATAGTGTGAAAAATATAATTTTAGTTAAGTTCAAGTTTTATTTAAGAAAGTATAAAAATAATTTCACATTGTGTAAAAAATAATTTCAGTTAAATTCAAGTTTGATTTAAAAAACTATACAAATAATTTCACAGGGTGAAAATATAATTTAGTAAATTTCAAGTTTGATTTAAAAAACTATAAAAAAAATAATTTCACATAGGGTGAACAAAATAGTTTAGTTAAATTCAAGTTTGATTTAAAAAAAGTATATAAATAATTTCACATATTCTGAAAAAAATAATTTTAATCACATTAAAGTTTTATTTAAAAAAGTATAAAAATAATTTCTTGAAGTGTGAAAAATATAATTTTAGTTCAATTCAAGTTTGATTTAAAAAACTATACAAATAATTTCACAGGGTGAAAAATATAAATGAGTAAATTTCAAGTTTGATTTAAAAAACTATAAAAAAATTATTTCACATAGGGGGAACAAAATAGTTTAGTTAAATTCAAGTTTGATTTAAAAAAAGTATATAAATAATTTCACATATTCTGAAAAAAAATAATTTTAATCACATTAAAGTTTTATTTAAAAAAGTATAAAAATAATTTCTTGGAAGTGTGAAAAATATAATTTTAGTTCAATTCAAGTTTGATTTAAAAAACTATACAAATAATTTCACAGGGTGAAAAATATAATTTAGTACATTTCAAGTTTGATTTAAAAAACTATAAAAAAATAATTTTACATAGGGTGAACAAAATAGTTTAGTTAAATTCAAGTTTGATTTAAAAAAAGTATATCAATAATTTCACATATTCTGAAAAAAATAATTTTAATCACATTAAAGTTTTATCTAAAAAAGTATAAAAATAATTTCACATAGTGTAAAAAATATAATTTCAGTTAAATTCAATTTTATTTAAAAACTATACAAATAATTTCATAGGGTGAAAAAAATAATTTTGATTTAAGTTTGATTTAAAAAACTACAAAAATACTTTCACTTTGGGTGAAAAAGATAATTGTAGTTAAATTCAAGTTTGATTTAAAAAACTACAAAAATACTTTCACATAGGGTGAAAAAGTTAATTTTAGTTAAATTCAAGTTTGATTAAAAAAGTATAAAAAACTATTTCACATATTCTGAAAAAAACGATTTTTGTTAAATTAAAGTTTTATTTAAAAAAGTCTAAAACTAATTTTTGTTCAATTCAAGTTTGATTTGAAAAGTCACTAAAGCCACATTAGCTAACACAGGGATTGTTTTTTAAATTCTTAAATGTGTTGCAAAGTCATATTAAGTAACAAGAAGTTGCTTCTTGAATTGATAAATTTGACCAAAGTCATTAAAGCTACATTCGATAACACTTAGATTGGTTCTTCCATTCATTATTGTTGACGCAGCGTCATCAAAGCCACACTAGTTAACAACTGGGTTGCGTCTTGAGTTCATAACGTTTCTACACAGTCATTAAAGACACATTAGCTATAGTTGGGTTGTCTCTTGACATACACTTGTTGCAAAGTCATATTAATTAACACTTGGGTTGTTTCTTGAATTGATAAAGTTGACAAAAAGTAATTGAAAGCCACGTTCGATAACACTTGGATTGGTTTTTTATTCATTAATGTTGACGAAAAGTCATTAAAACCACTTGGGTTGGTTCTAGAATTCATAAAGTTGATGCAAAGTCATTAAAGCCACACTAGGTGACAAATTGATAGTGTCAACTTTATGAACTCAAGAAACAAAGTAATTAAAGCCACAACAACAACTGGGTTGTGTCTTGAATTCATAAAGTTACTGCAAAGTCACTAAAGCCACACTAGGTAACACTAGGGTTGCTTCTTGAATGCACAAACATGTTGCAAAGTCATATTAAATAACACTTAGTTTGTTTCTTGAAATTATAAAGTTGATGCAAAGTCATTAAAGCCACATTACGTAAAAACTGGGTTGTGTCTTGAATTCATAAAATTAGTACAAATTCAATAAATACACATTAGCTAATAGTTGGGTTGTTTCTTGAAATTATAAAGTTGATGCAAAGTCATTAAAGCCACATCACGTAAAAACTGGGTTGTGTCTTGAATTCATAAAGTTACTACAAAGTCTTTAAAGACACTTTAGCTAATAGTTGGGTTGTCTCTTGAATTCATACACATGTTGCCAAGTCATAATAGATATACCACTTGGGTTGTTTCTTGAACTGATAAAAGTTGACCCAAAGTCATTAAAGCCACATTAAAAACACTTGGATTGTTTCTTAAATTGAAACTTGTTGCAAAGTCATTTAAAGTCCCATTATGTAAAACGTGGGTCGTTTCTTAAATTCATAAAGTTGTGTTTTAAAGCCACATTACGTAAAAACTGGGGTGCATTTTTTACATTCTAAAGTTAAGTCCTTTAAAGCAACACCAGCTCCATTTTGCTTGCTCCCCTTACAAATGCAATTCATCAATTTAGCGGTTATTTTTTCTGAAACTTAAAG
>NC_084748.1:16504130-16506630 GCF_033978785.1 Entelurus aequoreus
ATGTTTTTATCATAGCTCTGACGAGGTCCCGTAGCTAAGTTAGCTTCAATGGCGTCGTTAGCAACAGCCTTGTTAAGCTTCGCCAGGCTGGAAAGCATTAACCGTGTAGTTACATGTCCATGGTTTAATAGTATTGTTGATTTTCTGTCTATCCTTCCAGTCAGGGGTTTATTTCTTTTGTTTCTATCTGCATTTAAGCCCGATGCTATCACGTTAGCTCCGTGAGGTCCCGTAGCTAAGTTAGCTTCAATGGCGTCGTTAGCAACAGCATTGTTAAGCTTCGCCAGGCTGGAAAGCATTAACCGTGTAGTTACATGTCCATGGTTTAATAGTATTGTTGATTTTCTGTCTATCCTTCCAGTCAGAGGTTTATTTCTTTTGTTTCTATCTGCATTTAAGCCCGATGCTATCACGTTAGCTCCGTAGCTAAAGTGCTTCGCCGATGTATTGTCGTGGAGATAAAAGTCACTGTGAATGTCCATTTCGCGTTCTCAACTCTCATTTTCAAGAGGATATAGTATCCGAGGTGGTTTAAAATACAAATCCGTGATCCACAATAGAAAAAGGAGAAAGTGTGGAATCCAATGAACCCTTGTACCTAAGTTACGGTCAGAGCGAAAAAAGATACGTCCTGCACTGCACTCTAGTCCTTCACTCTCACGTTCCTTATCCACAAATCTTTCATCCTCGCTCAAATTAATGGGGTAATCGTCGCTTTCTCGGTCCGAATCGCTCTCGCTGCATTGTAAACAATGGGGAAATGTGAGGAACCTTTCAACCTGTGACGTCACGCTACTTCCGGTACAGGCAAGGCTTTTTTTATCAGCGACCAAAAGTTGCGAACTTTATCGTCTATGTTCTCTACTAAATCCTTTCAGCAAAAATATGGCAATATCACGAAATGATCAAGTATGACACATAGAATGGATCTGATATCCCCGTTTAAATAAAACAATGTCATTTCAGTAGGCCTTTAAAAAAGTCTTCAAAAACAGAAGAAAACACCAAATCTGGAAAATGTATTATACTAGTGCATTAAAAAAGTCGAGAAACTGTCGGATAATTTTTATTTTTTTCCCAATTTGAATTTAATCACAGATAAAAAGGAGCATATTCTTTGTATTGCTGGGTGATTAAATTAAGCAATTTTCAGCATAAACATGGCTAAATTAAGTTAAAAAATCAATACTGGTCAATCAATACAAGCCCGTTAGAGCGTGCTGTTCAGTATCCTGACCACTGATTGGCTCAGCCTCAGACAATGTTTTTATATTGTAAAGGGGACTATGTGAGTGTTACTTCCCGTCTAAAAGGCTCTCATATTGTTAGACATTTGTTTAGATGCTTTAGCTATGAAAATATTCGATTTATAATGAATAATTCTTACTTCGCAGATATTAATTTACCATGGTCCGGCCCTAATGATGATAAATAATACAATAAAAAACAAAACAAAGCAATAACATCATTCAATTTAAAAATAAATACAAAAATAATAGTTTGATAGGTACAACTAAGAGAGGAAAACATAAAATATCTTAAGGGTATATTTTATTAGTATAAACTACATGTAATGAAATAAGAGTTTATATAGATTTATTATTTTTATTTTACTTTAAATAGTCATTGATGTATTTATATATGATATGTAGGGATGTCCGATAATGGCTTTTTTGCCGATATCCGATATTCCGATATTGTCCAACTCTTAATTACCGATACCGATATCAACCGATACCGATATATACAGTCGTGGAATTAACACATTATTATGTCTAATTTGGACAACCAGGTATGGTGAAGATAGGATCCTTTTTTAAAAAATTAATAAAATAAAATAAGATAAATAAATTAAAAACATTTTCTTGAATAAAAAAGAAAGTAAAACAATATAAAAACAGTTACATAGAAACTAGTAATGAATGAAAATGAGTAAAATTAACTGTTAAAGGTTAGTACTATTAGTGGACCAGCAGCACGCACAATCATGTGTGCTTACGGACTGTATCCCTTGCAGACTGTATTGATATATATTGATATATAATGTAGGAACCAGAATATTAATAACAGAAAGAAACAACTCTTTTGTGTGAATGAGTGTGAATGGGGGAGGGAGGTTTTTTGGGTTGGTGCACTAATTGTAAGTGTATCTTGTGTTTTTTATGTTGATTTAATAATAAAAAATAAATAAATAAATAAATAAATAAAAACCGATACAGATAATAGAAAAAACGATACAGATAATTTCCGATATTACATTTTAAAGCATTTATCTCTAATGATATGTATCCCGTAATTTTAAACTAGACATACTATATAAACACTATAAAATATACTATAATACACACTGAATACATATTGTTGTATAAGGTTATCCTGTATTACGTTATTGATAAAGAATCAGGTTATTATAACTTAGTGATGGGGCAGGACATTCTAATCTTTTGCTTCTTCCTGCTCCTTTTTTATTTAATTTTTTATTTAACTTAAATCGTATAGA